>NW_027516245.1:0-62790 GCF_048772815.1 Callospermophilus lateralis
AAGTTCTTTTCCACAGTCTATACTTAGGGCTACTTGAAGAGGAAACAAACCATAGAGACAAAACTGAGAAATACTTTATTTTGTCACGTTTCAAAGAACTACTACAAACCATGTTGGATTTTGAGTTCCATATTCATCTATTGATATAGGAGAGAACAGAGTGAAACCCAAAAATAACAACTGCTAGTGTAAACGAACGCTTCAACCTAGAAGAACAAAATTTGGTGATCCAAGTGGGATTTGTGTACTTGTCATTACCACAATGTGTCATGAAGATTGGGTGAAAAAATATTTGCTGGTATTTCGGAAACTCGTAATTTCTTGGATGCTTGGCAACCCCTTTCGATGAAAGTGCAATTCGCCAGTCTCTGCTTAGGGCTACTGGAAGAGGAAACAAACCATAGAGAAAAAACTGAGAACTACTTTATTTTGTCGAGTTTCAAAGAGCTACTACAAACCATGTTGGATTTAGAGTTCCAAATTCATCTATCTATATAGGAGAGAACAGAGTGAAACCCAAAATTAACAACTGCTACTGTAAATGAACGCTTCAACCTAGAAGAACAAAATTTGGTGATCCAAGTGGGATTTGTGTACTTGTCATTACCACAATGTATCATCAAGATTGGGTGAAAAAATATTTGCTGGTATTTCAGAAACTCATAATTTCTTGGAAGCTTTGCAACCCCTTTTAGTGAAAGTGCTGATCAATAGTCTCTGCTTATGGCTACTTGAAGAGGAAACAAACCATAGAGACAAAACTGAGAACTACTTTATTCTGTCAAGTTTCAAAGAGCTACTACAAACCATGTTGGATTTAGAGTTCCAAATTCATCTATCTATATAGGAGAGAACAGAGTGAAACCCAAAAATAACAACTGCTACTGTAAACGAACGCTTCAACCTAGAAGAACAAAATTTGGTGATCCAAGTGGGATTTGTGTACTTGTCATTACCACAATGTATCATCAAGATTGGGTGAAAAAATATTTGCTCGTATTTCGGAAACTCTTAGATTTTTGAACGCTGGCAACCAATTTCAATGAAAGTGCTTTTCGCCAGTCTCTGATTGGGGCTACTTTAAGAGGAAACAAACCATACTGACAAAACTGAGAACTACTTTATTTTGTCAAGTTTCAAAGAGCTACTACAAACTATGTTGGATTATAGTTACAAATTTATCTATCTATATAGGAGAGAACAGAGTGAAACCTTAAAATACAAACTGCTACTGTAAACGAACGTTTCAACCTTGAAGAACAAATTTTGGTGAACCATGTGGGAATGTGTTCTGATCATTACCACCAAGTATCATAAAGATTGGGCGAAAAAATATTGCTTGTATTTCGGAAACTCGTAGATTTTTGGACGCTGGCAACCAATTTCAATGAGAGTGCTTTTCGCCAGTCTCTGATTGGGGCTACTTTAAGAGGAAACAAACCATAGAGACAAAACTGAGAACTACTTTATTTTGTCTAGTTTCAAAGTGCTACTACAAACCATGTTGGATTTAGTGTTCCAAATTCATCTATTGATATAGGAGAGAACAGAGTAAAATCTAAAAATAAAAACTGTTACTATAAACGAACGCTTCAACCTAGAAGTAGAAAATTTGGTGAGCCAAGTGGGATTTGTGTACTGATCATTACCACCAAGCATCATCAAGATGGGGTGAAAATATATTTGCTGGTTTTTCGGAGACTCGGAATTTTTTGGAAGCTTGGCAACACCTTTCAATGAATGTGCTTTTCCAGAGTCTCTGCTTAGGGCTACTTGAAGAGGAAACAAACCATAGAGACAAAACTGAGAACTACTTTATTTTGTCAACTTTCAAAGAGTTACTACAAGCCATGTTGGATTTAGAGTTGCAAATTCATCTATCTATATAGGAGACAACAGTGCGAAACCTAAAAAAAAAAAAAAAAAAAAAAAAAAAAAAAAAAAAAAAAAAAACTGCTACTGTAAACAAACGGTTCAAACTAGAAGTACACAGTATGGTGAGCCAAGTGGGATTTGTATACTGATCATTACCACCAAGTATCATAAAGATTGGGCGAAAAAATATTTGGTGGCATTTCGGAAACTCATAGATTCTTGGACACTTGGCAACCCCTTTCAATGAAAGTGCTTTTCACCAGTCTCTGATTAGGGCTCCTTGAAGAGGATACAAACCATAGAGACAAAACTGAGAACTACTGTATTTTTTCAAGTTTCAAAGAGCTACTGCAAACCATGTTGTATTTAGAGTTCCAAATTCATCTATCTATATAGGAGTGAACGGAGTGAAACCTAAAAATAAAAATTGCTACCTTAAACGAACCTTTCAACCTAGAAGAAGAAAATTTGGTGTGCCAAGTGGGATTTGTGTACTGATCATTACCACCATGTATCATCAAGATTGGGTGAAAAAAAATTTGCTGGTATTTCCGAAACTCGTAATTTCTTGGACGCTTGGCAACCCCTTTCAATGAAAGTGCAATTCGCCAGTCTCTGTTTAGGGCTACTTGAAGAGGAAACAAACTATAGAGACAAAATTGAGAACTACTTTATTTTGTCAAGTTTCAAAGAGCTACTACACACCATGTTGGATTTAGAGATCCAAATTCATCTATCTATATAGGAGAGAAAAGAGGGAATCCTAAAAATAAAAACTGCTACTGTAAACGAACGCATCCACCTAGAAGATCAAAATTTGGTGAGCCAAGTGGGATTTGTGTACTTGTCATTACCACCAAGTATCACCAAGATTGGGTGAAAAAAATTTGCTGGTATTTCGGAAACTCGTAATTTCTTGGAAGCTTGCCAACCCCTTTCAATTGAAGTGCTTTTCCTCAGTCTCTGATTGGGGCTACTTGAAGAGGAAACAAATGATAGAGACAAAACTGAGAATTACTTTATTTTGTTAACTTTCAAAGAGCTACTACAAATCATGTTGGATTTAGAGTTCCAAATTTATCTATCTATATAGGAGAGAACAAAATGAAACATAAAAATAAAAACTGCTACTGTAAACGAACGCTTCACTTAGAACAACAAAATTTGGTGAGCCATGTGAGATTTGAATACTGATCATTACCACCAAGTATCATCAAGATTGGGTGAAAAAATATTTGCTGGTATTTCGGAAACTCGGAATTTCTTGGAAGCTTAGCAACCCCTTTCAATGAAAGTGCTTTTCGCCACTCTCTGCTTTGGACTACTTGAAGAGGAAACAAACCATAGAGACAAAACTGAGAACTCCTTTATTTTGTCAAGATTCAAAGAGCTACTACAAACCATGTTGGAATTAGAGTTCCAAATTCTTCTATCTATATAGGAGAGAACAGGGTGAAACAGAAAAATAAAAACTGCTACTGTAAACGAACGCTTCAACCTAGAAGAAGAAAATTTGGTGAACCAAGTGGTATTTGTGTACTGATCATTACCACGAAGTATCATCAAGATTGGGCTGAAACATATTTGCTGAAATTTCAGTAACCTGTAGATTTGGATGCTTGGCAACCCCTTTCAATGAAAGTGCTATTCGCCAGTCTCTGCTTAGGGCTACTTCAACAGGAAACACACCACAGAGACAAAACTGAGAACTACTTTACTTTGTCAAGTTTGAAAGAGCTACTACAAACCATGTTGGATTTAGAGTTACAAATTCTTCTATCTATATAGGAGAGAACAGGGTGAAACAGAAAAATAAAAACTGCTACTGTAAACGAACGCTTCAACCTCGAAGAAGAAAATTTGGTGAACCAAGTGGTATTTGTGTACTGATCATTACCACCAAGTATCATCAAGATTGGGTTGAAACATATTTGCTGAAATTTCGGTAACCTGTAGATTTTGATGCTTGGCAACCCCTTTCAATGAAAGTGCTATTCGCCAGTCTCTACTTAGGGCTACTTCAACAGGAAACAAACCACAGAGACAAAACTGAGAACTACTTTATTTTGTCAAGTTTGAAAGAGCTACTACAAACCATGTTGGAGTTAGAGTTACAAATTCATCTATCTATATAGGAGACAACAGAGTGAAACCTAAAAATAAAAACTGCTTCTGTAAATGAACGCTTCAACCTAGAAGAAAAAAATTTGGTGAGCCAAGTGGGATTTTTGTACTGATCATTACCACCAAGTATCATCAAGATTGGGTGAAAAAATATTTGCTGGTATTTCTGAAACTCGGAATTTCTTGGACGCTTGGCAACCCCTTCTAATGAAAGTGCGTTTCGCCACTCTCTGCTTAGGGCTACTTGAAGAGAAAAGAAACCATAGAGACAAATCTGAGAACTACTTTATTTTTTCAAGTTAAAGAGCTACAACAAACGATGTTGGATTTAGTGTTGCAAATTCATCTATCTATATAGGAGACAACAGAGTGAAACCTAAATATAAAAACTGTGGTGTAAACGAACGTTTCAACCTAGAAAAACAAAATTTGGTGAGCCTAGTGATATTTGAATAATGATCATTAACACCAAGTAACATCAAGATTGAGCGAAAAAATATTTGCTGCTTTTCGAAAACCCGTAGATTCTTGGACGCTTGGCAACCCCTTTCAATGAAAGTGCTATTCGCCAGACTCTGATTAGGGCTACTTGAAGAAGGAACAAACCATAGAGACAAAAATGAGAACTACATTATTTTATAAAATTTCAAAGAGCTACTACAAACCATGTTTGATTTAGAGTTCCAAATTCATCTATCTATATAGGAGAGAACAGAGGTAATCCTAAAAATAAAAACTGCTACTGTAAACGAACGCTTCAACCTAGAAGAACAAATTTGGTGAACCAAGTGGGATTTCTGTACTGATTGTTACCACCAAGAATCATCAAGATAGGGTGAAAAAATATTTGCTGGTAATTCCGAAACTCGTAGTTCCTTGGAAGCTTTGCAACCCCTTTCAATTGAAGTGCATTTCCTTAGTCTCTGATTGGAGCTACTTGAAGAGGAAACAAATGATAGAGACAAAACTGAGAATTAGTTTATTTTGTTAACTTTCAAAGAGCTACTACAAACCAGGTTGGATTTAGAGTTCCAAATTTATCTATCTATATAGGAGAGAACAAAATGAAACGTAAAAATAAAAACTGCTACTGTAAACGAACGCTTCACTTAGAAGTACAAAATTTGGTGAGCCATGTGAGATTTGAATACTGATCATTACCACCAAGTATCATCAAGATTGGGTGAAAAAATATGTGCTGGTATTTCCGAAACTCGGAATTTTTTGGAAGCTTAGCAACCCCTTTCAATGAAAGTGCTTTTCGCCACTCTCTGCTTTGGGCTACTTGAAGAGGAAACAAACCATAGAGACAAAACTGAGAACTCCTTTATTTTGTCAAGATTCAAAGAGCTACTACAAACCATGTTGGAATTAGAGTTCCAAATTCTTCTATCTATATAGGAGAGAACAGGGTGAAACAGAAAAATATAAACTGCTACTGTAAACGAACGCTTCAACCTAGAAGAAGAAAATTTGGTGAACCAAGTGGTATTTGTGTACTGATCATTATCACCAAGTATCATCGAGATTGGGCTGAAACATATTTGCTGAAATTTCAGTAACCTGTAGATTTGGATGCTTGGCAACCCCTTTCAATGAAAGTGCTATTCGCCAGTCTCTGCTTAGGGCTACTTCAACAGGAAACAAACCACAGAGACAAAACTGAGAACTACTTTATTTTGTCAAGTTTGAAAGAGCTACTACAAACCATGTTGGATTTAGAGTTACAAATTCATCTATCTATATAGGAGACAACAGAGTGAAACCTAAAAATAAAAACTGCTTCTGTAAATGAACGCTTCAACCTAGAAGAAAATAATTTGGTGAGCCAAGTGGGATTTTTGTACTGATCATTACCACCAAGTATCATCAAGATTGGGTGAAAAAATATTTGCTGGTATTTCTGAAACTCGGATTTCTTGGACGCTTGGCAACCCTTTCCAATGAAAGTGTGTTTCGCCACTCTCTGCTTAGGGCTACTTGAAGATAAAAGAAACCATAGAGACAAATCTGAGAACTACTTTATTTTTTCAAGTTAAAGATCTACTACAAACGATGTTGGATTTAGAGTTCCAAATTCATCTATCTATATAGGAGACAACAGAGTGAAACCTAAATATAAAAACTGTGGTGTAAACGAACGTTTCAACCTAGAAGAACAAAATTTGGTGAGCCTAGTGATATTTGAATAATGATCATTAACACCATGTATCATCAAGATTGAGCGAAAAAATATTTGCTGCTTTTCGAAAACCCATAGATTCTTGGACGCTTGGCAACCCCTTTCAATGAAAGTGCTATTCGCCAGACTCTGATTAGGGCTACTTGAAGAAGGAACAAACCATAGAGACAAAAATGAGAACTACATTATTTTATAAAGTTTCAAAGACCTACTACAAACCATGTTGGATTTAGAGTTCCGAATTCATCTATCTATATAGGAGAGAACAGAGGTAAACCTAAAAATAAAAACTGCTACTGTAAACGAACGCTTCAACCTAGAAGAACAAATTTTGGTGAACCAAGTGGGATTTCTCTACTGATTGTTACCACCAAGAATCATCAAGATAGGGTGAAAAAATATTTGATGGTATTTCCGAAACTCGTAGTTTCTTGGAAGCTTTGCAACCCCTTTCAATGAAAGTGCTTTTCCACTGTATCTGCCTAGGGCTACTTGAAATGGATACAAACCATAAACACAAAAGTGAGAATTACTTTATTTTGTCAAGTATCAAAGAGCTACTACAAACCATGTTGGATTTAGAGTTCCAAAATCATCTCTCTATATAGGAGAGAACAGAGTGAAACCTTAAAATAAAAACTGCTACTGTAAACGAACGCTTCAACCTAGAAGATCAAAATTTGGTGAACAAGTGGGATTTGTGTACTTATCATTACCACCAAGTATTATCAAGATTGGGTGTAAAAATATTTGCTGGTATTTCGAAAACTCCTAATATCTTGGACGCTTGGCAAGCCTTTTCAATGAAAGTTCTTTTCCACAGTCTCTGCTTAGGGCTACTTGAAGAGGAAACAAACCATAGAGGCAAAACTGAGAACTACTTTATTTTGTCAAGTTTCAAAGAGCTACTACAAACCATGTTGGATTTAGAGTTACAAATTCATCTATCTATATAGGGGAGAACATAAGGAAAGCTAAAAATAAAAACTGTTACTGTAAACGAACGCTTCAACCTAGAAGAACAAAACTTGGTAGCCCAATTGTGAATTGTGTACTGATCATTACCACCATGTATCTTCAAGATTTGGCGAAAAAATATTTGATGGTATTTCGGAAACACGTAGATTCTTGGACACTTGGCAACCCCTTTCAGTGAGAGTGCTATTCGCCAGTCTCTGATTAGGGCTACTTGAAGAGGAAACAAACCATGGAGACAAAAATGAGAGCTACTTTTTCTGTCAAGGTTCAAATAGCTACTACAAACCCTGTTGGATTTAGTGTTAAAATTCATCTATCTCTATAGGAGAGAACAGATTGAAACCTAAAAATAAAAACTGCTACTGTAAACGAACGCTTCAACCTACAAGAACAAAATTCGGTGAGCCAAGTGGGATTTGTGTACTGATCATTCCCACCAAGTATCAACAAGATTGGGTGAAGAAATATTTGCTGGTATTTCGGAAACTCGTAATATCTTGGAAGCTTGGCAAACCCTTTCAATGAAAGTGCTTTTCCACAGTCTCTTGTAAGGGCTAATTGACGAGGAAAAAAACCATGGAGACAAAACTGAGAACTACTTTATTTTGTCATGTTTCATAGAGCTACTAAAAACCATGTTGGATTTCGAGTTCCAAATTCATCTATCAATATTGGAGAGAACAGAGGGAAACCTAAAAATAAAAACCTCTCCTGTAAATGAACGCTTCATCATACAAGAACAAAATTTGGTGAGCCAAGTGGGATTTGTGTACTGATCATTTCCACCAAGTATCATCAGATTGGGTGAATAAATATTTGCTGGTATTTCAAAAACTCGTAATTTCTTGGAAGCTTGGCAACCCTTTTCAAAGAAAGTGCTTTTCCACAGTCTCTGCTTAGGGCTACTTGATGAGGAAACAAACCATAGAGACAAAACTGAGAACTACTTTATTTTGTCAAGTTTCAAAGAGCTACTACAAACCTATTGAATATAGAGTTCCAAATTTATCTATCTATGTATGAGAGAATAGGGTGAAAACCAAAAATAAAAACTGCTACTCTAAACGTACGCTTCAAACTAGAAAAACAAAATTTGGTGAGCCAAGTGTGATTTGTATACTGATCATTACCACCATGTATCATCAAGATTGTTGAAGAAATATTTGCTGGTATTTCGGAAAATCTTAATTTCTTTGAAGCTTTGCAAACAATTCTATGAAAGTGCTTTTCCACAGTCTCTGCTTAGGGCTACTTGAAGAGGAAACAAACCATAGAGACAAATCTGAGAACTACTTTATTTTTTCATGTTTCATAGAGCTACTAAAAACCATGTTGGATTTAGAGTTCCCAATTCATCTATCTATATAGGAGAGAACAGAGAGAAACCTAAAATTATAAACTACTACTGTAAACGAACGCTTCAACCTAGAAGAACAAAAATTGGTGAGCAAAGTGGGATTTGTGTTGATCATTACCACCAAGTATCATCATGATTGGGTGAAAAAATATTTGGTGGTATTTTAAAAACTCGTAATTTTTTGGAAGCTTGGCAACCCCTTTCAATGAAAGTGCTTTTCGACAGTCTCTGCTTAGGGCTACATGAAGACGAAACAAACCATAGAGACAAAACGTAGAACTACTTTATTTTGTCGAGTTTCAAAGAGCTACTACAAACCTATTGGATATACGGTTCCAAATTTATGTATCTATATTTGAGAGAACAGAGTGAAACCTAAAAATAAAAACTGCTAATGTAAACGTACGCTTCTACCTAGAAAATCCAAATTTGGAGAGCCAAGTGGCATTTGTATACTGATCATTACCACCATGTATCTTCAAGATTTGGTGAAAAAATATTTGATGGTATTTCGGAAACACGTAGATTCTTGGACACTTGGCAACCCCTTTCAATGAGAGTGCTATTCGCCAGACTCTGATTAGGGCTACTTGAAGAGGAAACAAACCATGGAGACAAAAATGGGAACTACTTTTTCTGTCAAGGTTCAAATAGCTACTACAAACCCTGTTGGATTTAGTGTTCCAAATTCATCTATCTCTATAGGAGAGAACAGAGGGAAACCTAAAAATAATAACTGCTCCTGTAAACGAACGCTTAAACATACAAGAACAAAATTTGGTGAGCCAAGTGGGATTTGTGTACTGATCATTTCCACCAAGTATCATCAAGATTGGGTGAATAAATATTTGCTGGTATTTCAAAAACTCATAATTTCTTGGAGGCTTGGCAACCCCTTTCAATGAAAGTGCTTTTCCACAGTCTCTGCTTAGGGCTACTTGAAAAGGAACCAAACCAAAAAGAGAAAACAGAGAACTACTTTATTTTGTCAAGTTTCAAAGAGCTACTACAAACCATGTTGGATTTAGAGTTCCAAATTCCTCTATATATATAGGAGACAACAGAGTGAAACCTAAAAATAAAAACTGCTGCTGTAAATGAACGCTTCAACATAGAAGAACAAAATTTGGTGAGCCTAGTGGGATTTGTGTACTGATCATTAACACCAAGTATCATCAAGATTGGGTAAAAAAATATTTGCTGGTATTTCAGAAACTCATAATTTCTTGGAAGTTTGGCAACCCCTTTCAATGAAAGTGTTTTTCCAAGTATCTGCTTTGGGCGACTTGATGAGGATACAAACCATAGTGACAAAACTGAGAACTACTTTATTTTTGCAAGTTTCAAAAATCTACAACAAACCATGTTGGATTTAGAGTTCCAAATTCTTCTATCTATATAGGAGATAACAGAGGGAAACCTAAAAATATAAACTGCTACTGTAAACGAACGCTTCAACGTAGAAGAACAAATTTAGGTGAGCCAAGTGGGATTTCAGTACTGATCATTACCACAAAGTATCATCAAGATTGGGTGAAAAAATATTTGCTAGTATTTCGGAAACTTGTAATTTCTTGGAAGCTTGGCAAACCCTTTCAATGAAAATGCTTTTCCACAGTCTCTGCTTAGGGCTACTTGAAGTGGAAACAAACCAAGGACAAACAACTGAGAACTACTTTATATTGTCAAGTTTCAAAGAGCTACTACAAACCATGTTGGAAATAGAGTTCCAAGTTCATATATCTATATAGGAGAGAAGAGAGTGAAACCTAAAAATAAAAACTGCTACTGTAAATGAACGCTTCAACCTAGAAGAACAAAATTTGGTGAGTCAAGTGGGATTTGTGTACTGATCATTACCACCAAGTATCATCAAGATTGGGTGAAAAAATATTTGCCGGTATTTTGGAAACTCTTAATTTTTGGAAGCTTGGCAACCCCTTTCAATGAAAGTGCTTTTCGCCATTCTCTGCTTAGGGATACATGAAGAGGAAACAAACCATAGAGACAAAACTGAGAACTACATTATTTTCTCAAGTTTCACAGAGCTACTACAAACCCTGTTGGATTTAGAGTTCCAAATTCATTTATTTATATAGGAGACAACAGAGTGAAAACTAAAAATAAAACTGCTACTGTAAACGAATGCTTCAACCTAGAAGAACAAAAGTGTGTGAGCCAAGTGGGATGTGTGTACTGATCATTACCACCAAGTATCATCAATATTGGGTGAAAAAATATTTGCTGGTATTTCCGAAACTCGTAATTCATGAAAGCTTGGCAAACCCTTTCAATGAAAGTGCTTTTCCACAATCTGTGACTAGGGCTACTTGAAAAGGAACCAAACCATAGAGACAAAAGTGAGAACTACTTTATTTTGTCAAGTTTCAAAGAGCTACTACAAACCATGTTGGATTTAGAGTTCCAAATTCATCGATGTATATAGGAGAGAACAGAGTGAAATCTAAAAATAAAAACTGCTACTGTAATCGAACGCTTCAACCTAGAAGAACAAAATTGGTGAACAAAGTGGGATTTGTGTACTGATCATTACCACCAAGTATCATCAAGATTGGGGAAGAAAATATTTGCGGGTATTTCGGAAACTCGTAATTTCTTGGAAGCTTGGCAACCCCTTTCAATGAAAGTGGTTTTCCACAGTCTCTGCTTCGGGCTATTTGAAGTGGAAACAAACCAGTGACACAGAACTGAGAACTACTTTATTTTGTCAAGTTTCAAAGAGCTACTACAAACCATGTTGGATTTAGAGTTCCAAATTCATCTATCTATATAGGAGAGAACAGAGTGAAACCTAAAAATAAAAACTGCTACTGTAAACGAACGCTTCAACCTAGAAGAACAAAACTTGGTGAGCCAAGTGGCATTTGTTTACTGATCATTCCCACCAAGTATCATCAAGATGGGTGAAAAATTATTGGCTGGTATTTCGAAAACTAGTAATTTCTTGAAAGATTGACAACCCCTTTCAATGAAAGTGCTTTTCCACAGTATCTTCTTAGGGCTACTTGAAGTGGAAACAAACGATTGACACAAATCTGAGAACTACTTTTTTTCTCAAGTTTCAAAGAGCTACTACAAACCATGTGGATTTATTGTTCCAAATTCATCTATGTATATAGGAGAGAACAGAGGGGAACCTAAAAATAAAAACTGCTAATGAAAACGAACGCTTCAACCTAGAAGAAGAAAATTTAGTGAGCCAAGTGGAATTTGTGTACTGATCATTACCACAAAGTATGATCAAGATTGGGTGAAAAAATATTTGCTGGTATTTCGGAAACTCGTAATTTCTTGGAGGCTTGGCAACCCCTTTCATTGAAAGTGCTTTTACACAATCTGTGCCTAGGGATACTTGAAAAGGAAGCAAACAATAGAGACAAAACTGAGAACTACTTTATTTTGTCAAGTTTCAAAGAGCTACTACATACCATGTTGGATTTAGAGTTCCGAATTCCTCTATCTATATAGGAGAGAACAGAGTGAAACCTAAAAATAAAAACTGCTACTGTAAACGAACGCTTCAACCTAGAAGAACAAAATTTGGTTAGCAAAGTGGGAATTGTGTACTGATCATTACCACCAAGTATCATCAAGTGTGGGTGAAAAAATATTTGATGGTATTTCGGAAACTCGTAATTTCTTGGAAGCTTGGCAACCCCTTTCAATGAAAGTGCTTTTCCACATTCTCTGCTTTGGGCTATTTGAAGGGGAAACAAAGTATAGAGAAAAAACTGAGAAAAACTTTATTTTGTCAAGTTTCCAAGAACTACTACAAACCATGTTGGATTTCGAGTTCCAAATTCATCTATCAATATTGGAGAGAGAAGAGGGAAACCTAAAAATAAAAAATGCTCCTGTAAACGAACGCTTCAACCTATGAGAACAAAATTTGGTGAGCCAAGTGGGATTTGTGTACTGATCATTACCACAAAGTATCATCATGATTGGGTCAGAAAATATTTGCTGGTATTTCGGAACCTTGTAATTTCTTGGAAGATTGGCAACCCCTTTGAATGAAATGCTTTTCCACAGTCTCTGCTTAGGGCTACTTGAAGTGGATATAAACCAAGGACCACAACTGAGAAATACATTATTTTCTCAAGTTTCAAAGAGCTACTACAAACCATGTTGGATTTAGAGTTAGAAATTAATCTATGTGTATAGGAGAGAACAGAGTGAAACCTAAAAATAAAAACTGCTACTGAAAAAGAACGCTTCAACCTAGAAGAACAAAATTTGGTGAGCCCAGTGGGATTTGTGTACTGATCATTACCACCAAGTATAATCAAGATTGGGTGAAAAATTATTTGCTGGTATTTCGGAAACTCGTAATTTCTTGGAAGCTTGGCAACCCCTTTCAATGAAAGTGTTTTTCCATGTATCTGCTTCTGGCGACTTGTAAAGGATACAAACCATAGTGACAAAACTGAGAACTACTTTATTTTGTCAAGTTTCAAAAAGCTACAACAAACCATGTTAGATTTAGAGTTCCAAATTCCTCTATCTATATAGGAGAGAACAGAGGGAAACCTAAAAATATAAACTGCTACTGTAAACGAACGCTTCAACCTAGAAGAAGAAATTTAGGTGAGCCAAGTGGGATTTCAGTACTGATCATTACCACAAAGTATCATCAAGATTGGGTGAAAAAATATTTGCTGGTATTTCGGAAACTTGTAATTTTTTGGAAGCTTGGCAACCCCTTTCAATGAAAATGCTTTTCCACAGTCTCTGCTTAGGGCTACTTGAAGTGGAAACAAACCAAGGACAAACAACTGAGAACTACTTTATTTTGTCAAGTTTCAAAGAGCTACTACAAACCATGTTGGATTTAGAGTTCCTAATTCATATATCTATATAGGAGAGAAGATAGTGAAACCTAAAAATAAAAACTGCTACTGTAAACGAACGCTTCAACCTAGAAGAACAAAATGTAGTGAGCCAAGTGGGATTTGTGTACTGATCATTACCTCAAAGTATCAGGAAGATTGGGTGAAAAAATATTTGCCGGTATTTTGGAAACTCTAAATTTCTTGGAAGCTTGGCAAATCCTTTCAATGAAAGTGCTTTTCGCCATTCTCTGCTTAGGGATACATGAAGAGGAAACAAACCATAGAGACAAAACTGAGAACTACATTATTTTCTCAAGTTTCACAGAGCTACTACAAACCCTGTTGGATTTAGAGTTCCAAATTCATCTATGTATATAGGAGAGAACAGAGTGAAACCTAAAAATAAAAACTGCTACTGTAATCGAACGCTTCAACCTAGAAGAATAAAATTGGTGAACAAAGTGGGATATGTGTACTGATCATTACCACCAATTATCTTCAAGATTGGATGTAAAAATATTTGCTGGTATTTGGGAAACTCGTAGATTCTTGGACGCTTGTCAACCCTTTCCATGAAAGTGCTTTTCCACAATCTGTGCTTATGGCTACTTGAAAAGGAACCAAACCATAGAAACAAAACTGAGAACTTTTTTATTTTGTGAAGTTTCAAAGAGCCACTACAAACCATGTTGGATATAGAGTTCCAAATTCCTCTCTCTATATAGGAGAGAACAGAGTGAAACCTAAAAATATAAACTGCTACTGTAAAAGAAGGCTTCAACCTAGAAGAACAAAATTTGGTTAGCCAAGTGGGATTTGTGTACTGATCATTACCACCAAGTATCTTCAAGTGTGGGTGAAAAAATATTTGCTGGTATTTCGGAAATTCGTAATTTCCTGGAAGCTTGGCAACCCCATTCAATGAAAGTGCTTTTCCACAATCTGTGCCTAGGGCTACTTGAAAAGGACCAAACCATAGAGACAAAACTGAGAACTACTTTATTTTGTCAAGTTTCAAAGAGCAACTACAAACCATGTTGGATTTAGACTTCCAAATTCCTCAATCTATAAAGGAGACAACAGAGTGAAACCTAAAAATAAAAACTGCTACTGTAAGCGAACGCTTCAAACTAGAAGAACAAAATTTGGTAGAAAAAATGGGATTTTTGTACTGATCTTTACCACAAAGTATCTTTAAGATAGGGTGAAAAAATATTTGCTGGTATTTCGGAAACCCGTAGAATCTTGGACGCTTGGCAACCTTTTTCAATGAAAGTGCTATTCACCAGTCTCTGCTTAGGGCTACTTGAAGAGGAAACAAACCATAGAGACAAAACTGAGAACTACTTTATTTTGTCAAGATTCAAAGAGCTACTACAAACCATGTTGGATTTAGAGTTAAAAATTCATCTATCTATATAGGAGAGAACAGATTGAAACCTAAAAATATAAACTTCTACTGTAAACGAACGCTTCAACTTGAAGAACAAAATTTGGTGAGCCAAGTGGGATTTGTGTACTGATCATTACCACCAAGTATCATCAAGATTGGACGAAAAAATATTTGCTGGTATTTCGGAAACTCGTAATTTCTTGGAAGCTTGGCAACTCCTTTCAATGAACGTGCTTTTCCACAGTCTCTGCGTAAGGCTACTTGAAGAGGAAACAAACCATAGAGAAAAAACTTAGAACTACTTTATTTGGTCAAATTTCGAAGAGCTACTACAAACCATGTTGGATTTAGAGTTCCAAATTCATCTATCTATATAGGAGAGAACAGAGGGAAACCTAAAAATAAAAACTGCTACTGTAATCGAACGCTTCATTCTGGAAGAATAAAATTTGGTGAGCCAAATGGGATTTGTGTACTGATCTTTACCACCAAGTATCATCAGGATTGGGTGAAAAAATATTTGCGGATATTTCGGAACCTAGTAATTTCTTGGAAGCTTGGCAACCACTTTCAGTGAAAGTGCTTTTCACCAGTTTATGCTTAGGGCTACTTGAAGAGGAAACAAACCATAGAGACAAAACTGAGAACTACATTCTTTTGTCAAGTTTCAAAGAGCTACTACAAACCATGTTGGATTTAGAGTTCCAAATTCCTCTATCTATATAGGAGAGAACACAGTGAAAAATAAAAATAAAAACTGCTACTCTAAAAGAACGCTTCAACCTAGAAGAACAAAATTTGGTGAGCAAAGTGGGATTTCTGTACTGATCAATACCACCAAGTATCATCATGATTGGAAGAAAAATATTTGTTGATATTTCAGAAAATCTTATATTCTTGGACGCTTGGCAACCACTTTAAATGAAAGTGTTTTTCTTCAGTTTCTGCTTAGGGCTACATGAAGAGGAAAAAAACAATAGAGAAAAAACTGAGAACTACTCTATTTTGTAATATTTCAAAGAGCTACTAAAAACCAGGTTAGATTTAGAGTTCCAAATACATCTATCTATATTAGAGAGAACAGAATGAAAACTAAAGATATAAACTGCTACTGTAAACGAACACTTCAACGTAGAACAACAAAATATATTGAGCCACGAGAAATTTGTGTACTGATCATTACCATCAAGTATCTTCAAGATTGGTTGTAAAAATATTTGCTGGTATTTCGGAAAATGGTAGATTCTTGGGCGCTTGGCAACCCCTTTCAATGAAAGTGCTATTCGCCAGTCTGTGCGTAGGGCTACTTGAAAAGGAAACAAACCAAGGACACACAACCGAGAAATACATTATTTTGCCAAGTTTCAAAAAGCTACTACAAACCATGTTGGATTTAGAGTTCCAAATTCATCTATCTGTATAGGAAAGAACAGAGTAAAACCTAAAAATAAAAACTGCTACTGTAAATGAACGCCTCAAACTAGAAGAACAAAATTTGGTGAGCGAAGTGGGATTTGTGTACTGATCATTACCACCAAGTATCATCAAGATTGGCTGAAAAAATATTTGGTGGTATTTTGGAAACTCGTAATTTCTTGGAAGCTTGGCAACCCCTTTCAATGAAAGTGCTTTTCCACAGTCTCTGCTTAGGGCTACTTGAAGAGGAAACAAACCATAGTGACAAAACTGAGAACTACTTTATTTTGTCATGTTTCAAAAAGCTACTACAAACAATGTAGGATTTAGTGTTCCAAATTCATCTATCTCTATAGGAAACAAGAGAGAAAAACCTAAAAATATAAACTGCTACTGTAAACGAACGCTTCAACCTAGAAAAACAAAATTTGGTGAACCAAGTGGGATTTATAAACTGATCATTACCACGAAGTTTCATCAAGATTTGGGGAAAAAATGTTTGGTGGTATTTCGGAAACACGTGGATTCTTGGACGAATGGCAACCCCTTTCAATGACAGTGCTTTTCCACAGTCTCTGCTTAGGGCTACTTGAAGTGGAAACAAACCAAGAACACACAACTGAGAACTACTTTATTTTGTCAAGTTTCTAAGAGCTACTACAAACCATGTCGGATTTAGAGTTCCCAATTTATCTATCTATATAGGAGAGAAAAGAGTGAAACATAAAAAATAAAATGCTATTGTAAACGAACTCTTCAACATAGAAGAACAAAATTTGTGAACCAATTGGGATTTATAAACTGATCATTACCACCAAGAATCATCAAGATTGGGTGAAAAAAATTTGCTGGTATTTGAGAAACTCGTAGATTCTTGGACGCATGGCAACCCCCTTCAATGAAAGTGCTATTCGCCAGTCTCTGATTAGGGCTACTTGAAGAGGAAACAAACCATAGAGACAAAATTGAGAACTACTTTTTTTTGTCAAGTTTCAAAGAGCTACTACAAACCATGTTCGATTGAGATTTCCAGAATCATCTATCTATATAGGAGAGAACAGAGGGAAACCTACAAATAAAAACTGCTACTGTAAAAGAACGCTTCAATCTAGAAGAACAAAATTTGTGAACCAATTGGGATTTATAAACTGATCATTACCACGAAGTATCATCAAATTTGGGCGAAAAAATATTTGCTGATATTTCAGAAACACATAGATTCTTGGACGCACGGCAACCCCCTTCAATGAAAGTGCTATTCGCCAGTCTCTGATTAGGGCTACTTGAAGAGGAATCAATCCATGGAGACAAAAATGAGAGCTACTTTATTTTTTTCTAGTTTCAAAGAGCTACTACAAATCATGTTGGATTTAGAGTTCCATATTCCTCTATCTATATAGGAGAGAACAGATGGAAACCTAAAAATAAAAACAGCTACTGTAAACAAACGCTTCAAACTAGAAGAACAAACTTTGGTGATCCAAGTGCGATTTGTGTACTGATAATTACCACAAAGTATCATCAAGATTGGGTGAGAAAATATTTGCTGGTATTTCGGAACCTCGTACTTTCTTGGAAGATTGGCAACCCATTTCAATGAAAGTGCTTTTCCACAGTCTCTGCTTAGCACTACTTGCAGTGACTATAATCCAAGGACACACAACTGAGAACGACTTTATTTTGTCAAGTTTCAAAGAGGTACTACAAACCATGTTGGATTTAGAGTTCCAAATTCATCTACGTATATATGAGAGAACAGAGTGAAAACTAAAAATAAAAACTGCTACTGTAAAGGAAAGCTTCAACCTAGAGAAAAAAGTTTGGTGGGCCAAGTGGCAATTGTGTATTGATCATTACCACCAAGTATCATCAACATTGGGTGAAAAAATATTTGCTGTTCATTCGGAAACACGTAATTTCTTGGAAGCTTGGCAACACCTTTCAAAAAAAGTGCTTTTCCAGAGTCTCTGCATTGGCATACTTCAAGTGGAAACAAACCAAGGACACACAAATGAGAACTACTTTATTTTGTCAAGTTTCAAAGAGCTTCTACAAACCATGTTGGATCTAGAGTTCCAAATTCCTCTATCTATATAGGAGAGAACAGAGGGAAACCTAAAAATAAAAACTGCTACTGTAACGAACACTTCAACCTAGAAGAACAAAATTTGGTGAGCAAAGTGGGATTTGTGTACTGACCATTACCACAAAGTATCATCAACATGGGGTGAAAAAATATTTGCTGGTACTTCGGAAACTCGTAATTTCTTGAAAGCTTGGCACCCCCTTTCAATGAAAGTGCTTTTCCACAGTCTCTGCTTAGGGCTACTTGAAGTGGAAACAAATCAAGAACACACAACTGAGAACTACTTTATTTTGTCAAGTTTCAAAGAGTTTCTACAAAACATGTTAGATTTAGAGTTCCAAATTCCTCTATCTATACAGGAGAGAACAGAGGGAAACCTAAAAATAAAAACTGCTACTGTAAACGAACGCTTCAACCTAGAAGATCAAAAGTTGGTGAGCCAACTTGGATTTGAGTACTGATCATTACCACCAAGTATCATCAAGATTGGGTGAAAAAAATTTTGCTGGTATTTTGGAAACTCCTAATGTCTTGGAAGATTGGCAACCCCTTTTCAATGAAAGTGCTTTTCCACAGTATCTTCTTAGGGCTACTTGAAGTAGAAACAAGCCATAGACACAAAACTGAGAAGTACTTTATTTTGTCAAGTTTCAAGGAGCTACTACAAACCATGCTAGATTTAGAGTTCCAAATTGATCTATCTATATAGGAGAGAACAGAGGGAAACCTAACAGTAAAAACTTCTACTGTAAACGAACGCTTCAACCTTGAAGAACAAAATTTGGTGAGCCAAGTGGGATTTGTGTACTGATCATTACCAAAAATATCATCAAGATTGGGTGAAAAATATTTGCGGTTATTTCAGAATCTCGTAATTTCTTGGAAGCTTGGCAACACCTTTCAATGAAAGAGTTTTCCCAAGTATCTGCTTCGGGCGACTTGAAGAGGAAACAAACCATAGTGACAAAATTGACAACTACTTTAATTTGTCAAGTTTCAAAAAGCTACTACAAACCATGTTGAACTTAGAGTTGCAAATTCATCTATCTCTATAGGAAAGAACAGAGTAAAAGCTAAAAATAAAAACTCCTACTGTAAACGAACGCTTCAAACAAGAAGAACAAAATTTGGTAGGCGAAGTGGGATTTGTGTACTGATCGTTACCACCAGGTATCATCGAGATTGGGTGAAAAAATATTTGCTGGTATTTCGGAAACTCGTAATTTCTTGGAAGCTTGGTAACCCCTTTCAATGAAAGTGCTTTTCCACAGTCTCTGCTTAGGGCTACTTGAAGAGGAAACAAACCATAGAGACAAAATTGAGAACTTCTTTATTTTGTAAAGTTTCAAAGAGCTACTACACACCCTGTTGGATTTAGAGTTGCAAATTTTGCAATCTATATAGGGGACAACAGAGTGAAACCTAAAAATAAAAACTGCTACTGTAAATGAACGCTTCAACCTAGAAGAACAAAATTTGGTGAGCCAAGTGGGATTTGTGTCCTGATCATTACCACAATGTATCATCACGATTGGGTGAAAAAATATTTGCTGGTATTTCCAAAACTTGTAATTTCTGGGAAGCGTGGCAACCCCTTTCAATGAAAGTGCTTTTCAACAGTCTGTGCCTAAGGCTACTTAAAGAGGAACAAAACTATAGCGACCAAAATAAGTACTACTTTATTTTGTCAAGTTTCAAATAGTTACTACAAACCATGTTGGATTTAGAGTTCCAAATTCATCGATCTATATAGGAGAGAACAGAGGGAAACCTAAAAATAAAAACTGCTTCTGTAAACGAATGATTCAAATTAGAAGAACAAAATTTGGTGAGCCAAGTTGGATTTGTGTACTGATCATTACTACAAAGTATCATCACGATTGGGTGAAAAAATATTTGCTGGTATTTCGGAAACTCGTAATTTCTTGGAAGCTTGGCAACCCCTTTAAATGAAAGTGCTTTTCCACAGTCTCTGCTTTGGGATAATTGAAGTGGAAACAATTCAAGGACTCACAACTGAGAACTACATTATTTGGTCAAGTTTCAAAGAGCTACTACAAACCATGTTGTATTTAGAGTTCCAAATTCCTCTATCTATATAGGAGAGAACAGAGGAGAACGTAAAAATAAAAACTGCTAATGTAAACGAACGCTTCAACCTAGAAGCACAAAATATGGTGAGCCAAGTGGCATTTGTGTACTGATCATTACAACCAAGTATCATCAAGATTGGGCCAAAAAATATTTCCTGGTATTTCGGAAACTCGTAATTTCTTGGAAGCTTTGCACCCCCTTTCAAAGACAGTGCTTTTCCACAGTATCTGCTTACGGCTACTTGAAGTGGAAACAAACAATAGACACAAAACTGAGAACTACTTTATTTTGTCAAGTTTCAAAGAGCTACTACTAACCATGTTGGATTTAGAGTTCCAAATTCATCTATCTATATAGGAGAGAACAGAGTGAATCCTAAAAATAAAAACTGCTAATGTAAACGAACGCTTAAACATAGAAGCACAAAATGTTGTGAGCCAAGTGGCATTTGTGTACTGAACATCATCACCAAGTATCATCTAGATTGGGTGAAAAAATATTTGCTGGTATTGCGGAAACTCGTAATTTCTTGGAAGCTTGGCAACACCTTTCAATGAAAGTGCTTTTTCACAGTCTCTGTTTAGGGCTACTTGAAGTGGAAACAAACCAAGGACACACAACTGAGAACTACTTTATTTTGTCAAGTTTCAAAGAGCTCCTAAACCATTTTGGATTTAGAGTTCCAAATTCATCTTTCTATATAGGGGAGAACAGAGTGAAACATAAAAAAAATGCCAGTGTAAAAGAACGATTCAACTTAGAAGAAAAAAATTTGGTGAGCCACGTGGGATTTGGTATTGATAATTACCACCAAGTATCATCAAGATTGGTTGAAAAAATATTTGCTGGTATTTCGGAAACTCGTAGATTCTTGGACGCTTGGAAACCCCTTTCAATGAAAGTGCTATTCGCAAGTCTCTGATTAGAGCTACTTGAAGAGGAAACAAACCATAGAGACAAAACAGGGAACTACTTTATTTTCTCAAGTTTCAAAGAGCTACTACAAACCATGTTGGATTTAGTGTTCCAAATTCATCTATCTGTATAGGAAAGAACAGATTAAAACCTATAAATAAAAACTTCTACTGTAAATGAACGCTAAGACCTAGAAGAACTAAATTTGGTGAGCCATGTGGGATTTGTATACTGATCATTACCACCAAGTATCATCAAGATTGGGTGAAAAAATATTTGATGGTATTTCGGAAACACGTAGATTCTTGGAAGCGTGGCAAACCCTTTCAATGAAAGTGCTATTTGCCTGTCTATGATAAGGGCTACTTGAAGAGGAAACAATCCTTAGAGACAAAAATGAGAGCTACTTCATTTTGTCAAGTTTCAAAGAGCTACTACAAACCATGTTGGATTTAGAGTTCCAAATTGTTCTATCTATATAGGAGAGAACAGAGGAAACCTAAAAATAAAAACTGCTATTGTAAACGAAAGCTTCAACCTAGAAGAACAAAATTTGGTGAGCCAACTGGGATTTGTGTACTGATCATTACCACCAAGTATCATCAAGATTGGGTGAAAAAATATTTGCTGGTATTTCGGAATCTCGTAATTTCTTGGAAGCTAGGCAACCCCTTTCAATGAAAACGCATTTCCACAGTATCTGCATAGGGCTACTTAAAGTGGAAACAAACCATAGACACAAAACTGAGAACTACTTTATTTTGTCAAGTTTCAAAGAGCTACTACCAACCATGTTGGCTTTAGAGTTCCAAATTCATCTATCTATATAGGAGATAACAGAGTTAAACCTAAAAATAATAAATGCTACTGTAAACAAACGCTTCAACATAGAAAATCAAAATTTGGTGATCCAAGTGGGATTTGTGTAGTTGTCATTACCACCAAGTATCATCAAAAATATTTGCTCGTATTTCGGAAACTCGTAATTTTTTGGAAGATTGGCAACCCCTTTCAATGAAAGTGCTTTTTCATAATATCTACTAAGGGCTACTTGAAGTGGAAACAAACCATTGACACAAAACTGAGAACTACTTTATTTTGTCAACTTTCAAAGAGCTACTACAAACCATGTTAAATTTAAAGTTCCAAATTCATTTATCTATATAGGAGAGAACAGAGTTAATCCTAAAAATAAGAAATGCTACTGTAAACAAACGCTTTAAAATAGAAGAACAAAATTTGGTGATCCAAGTGGAATTTGAATACTGATCATTACCACCAAGAATCATCAAGATTGGGTGAAAAAATATTTGCTGGTAGTTTGGAAACCCATAGATTCTTGGACTCTTGCAACCCTTTCAATGAAAGTGCTATTCGCAAGACTCTGATTAGGGCTACTTGAAGAGGAAACAAACCATAGAGACAAAACTGAGAACTACTATATTTTGTCAAGTTTCAAAGAGCTACTACAAACCATGTTGGATTTAGAGTTCCAAATTCATCTATCTATGTAGGATAGAACAGAGTGAATCCTAAAAATAAAAACTGCTACTGTAAACGAACGCTTCAACCTAGAAGAACAAAATGTGGTGAGCCAAGTGGGAATCGTATACTGATCATTACCACCAAGTATCATTAAGATGGGGCGAAAAAATATTTGCTGGTATTTCGAAAACACGTAGATTCTTGGAAGCTTGGCAAACCCTTTCAAGGAAAGTGCTATTTGCCAGTCCCTGATTAGGGCTACTTGAAGAGGAAACAATCCATAGATACAAAAATGAGAGCTACTTTATTTTGTCAAGTTTCAAAGAGCTACTACAAAATATGTTGGATTTAGAGTTCCAAATTTATCTATCTATATAGGAGAGAACAGAGTGAAACCTAAAAATAAAAAATGCTACTCTAAACGAATGCTTCAACATAGAAGATCAAAATTTGATGATCCAAGTGGGATATGTGTAGTTTTCATTACCACCAAGTATCATCAAGATTGGGTGAAAAAATATTTGCTGGTATTTCGGAAACTCGTAATTTTTTGGAAGCTTGGCAACCCCTTTCAATGTAAGTGCTTTTCCACAGTCTCTGCTTAAGACTGCTTGAAGTGGAAACAAACCATAGAGAAAAAACTGAGGACTACTTTATTTGGTCAATTTTCCAAGAGCTACTACAAAAAATGATGGATTTATAGTTCCAAATTTATCTATCTATATAGGAGAGAACAGAGTGAAAGCTAAAAATAAAAACTGCTACTGTAAACGAACGCTACAACTTAGAAGAACAAAATTTGGTGAGCCAAGTGGGATTTGTATACTGATCAATACCACAGAATATCATCAAGATTGGGTGAAACATTATTTGTTGGTATTTCCGAAACTCGTAATTTCTTGGAAGCTTGGCAACCCCTTTCAATGAAAGTGCTTTTCCACAGTCTCTGCTTAGGGCTACTTGAAGAGGAAACAAACTATAAAAACAAAACTGAGACCTACTTTATTTTGTCAAGTTTCAAAGAGCTACTACAAAGCATGTTGGGTTTAGTGTTCCAAATTCATCTATCTGCATGGGAGAGAACAGAGTAAAACCTAAAAATAAAAAATGTTACTGTAAATAATGCTTCAACCTAGAAGAACAAAATTTGTTGAACCAAGTGTGATTTGTGTACTGATCATTACCACCAAGTATCATCAAGTTTGGGTAAAAAATATTTGCTGGTATTTTGGAAACTCGTAATTTCTTGAAACTTTGCAATCCCTTTCAATGAAAGTGCTTTTCCACAGTCTCTGCTTAGAGCTACTTGAAGAGGAAACAAACCATAAAGACAAAACTAAGAACTACTTTATTTTGTCAAGTTTCAAACAGCTACTACAAACCGTTTTGGATTTAGAGTTCCAAAATCATCTATCTGCATAGATGAGAACAGAGTAAACCCTAAAAAAAAAACACTGTTATTGTAAAAAATGCTTCTACCTGGAAAAACAAAATTTGGTGAGCCAAGTAGGATTTGAGTACTGGTCATTACAACAAGTTTCATCAAGATTGGATGAAAAAATATTTGCTTGTATTTCGGAAATTAGTAATTTCTTGATGATTGGCAATGCCTTTCAATGAAAGTGCTTTTCGCCAGTCTCTGATTAGGGCTTCTGAATAGAAAACAAACAAAAGAGACAAAACAGCGAACTACTTTATTTTGTCAAGTTTCAAAGAGCTACTACAAACCATGTTCGATTTAGAGTTCCAAATTCATCTATCTATATAGGAGAGAACAGAGTGAAACATAAAAAAAATGCCAGTGTAAACGAACGCTTCAACCTAGAAGAATAAAATTTGGTGAGCCAAGTGGGATTTGTGTATTCATCATTACCACCCAGTATCATGAAGATTGGGCTAAAAATTATTTGTTGTTATTTCGGAAACTCGTACATTCTTGGATCCTTGGCAACACCTTTCAATGAAAGTGCTTTTCCACAGTCTCTGATGAGGGCTACTTGAGGAAGAAACAAACCATAGAGACAAAACTGAGAACTACTTTATAACGTCAAGTTTCAAAAAGCTTCTACAAACATATTGGATTTAGATTTCCAAATTAATCTATCTGCATAGGAGAGAACAGAGTAAAACCTAAAAACATAAACTGCTACTGTAAATAACGCTTCCAATTAGAAGAACAAAATTTGGTGAGCCAAGTGGGATTTGTATTCTGGTCATTATCACCAAGTATCATCAAGATTGGGTGAAAAAATATTTGCTGGTATTTCGGAAACTAGTAGATTCTTGGACGCGTGGCAACCCCTTTCAATGAAAGTACTTTTACACAGTCTCTGCTTAGAGCTACTTGAAGTGGAAACAAACCAAAAACACAAAACTGAGAACTATTATATTTTGTCAAGTTTCAAAGAGCTACTACGAACTATGTTGGATTAAGAGTTCCAAATTTATCTATCTATATAGGAGAGAACACAGTGAAACCTAAAAATTAAAACTGCTACTGTAAACGAACGCTTCAACCTAGAAGAACAAAATTTGGTGAGCCTAGTGGGTTTATTTTACTGATCATTACCACCAAGTATCACCAAGTTTGGGTGAAAAAATATATGCTGGTATTTCGGAAACCCGTAGATTCTTGGACGCTTGGCAACCCCTTTCAATGAAAGTGCAATTCGCCAATCTCTGCTTAGGGCTACTTGAAGAAGAAACAAACCATAGAGACAAAACTGAGAACTACTTTATTTTGTCTAGGTTCAAAAGCTACTGCAAACCATGTTGGATTTAGAGTTCCAAATTAATCTATCTGCATAGGATGAACTGAGTAAAACCTAAAAATATAAACTGCTACTGTAAATAACGCTTCAAACTAGAAGAACAAAATTTGGTGAGCCAAGTGGGATTTGTATACTGATCATTATCACCAAGTATCATCAAGGTTGGGAGAAAAATATTTGCTGGTATTTCGGAAACTCGTAGATTCTTGGACACTTAGCAACCCCATTCAATGAAAGTACTTTTTCACAGTCTCTGGTTAGGGCTACTTGAAGTGGAAACAAACCAAGGACACAAAACTGAGAACTACTTTATTTTGTCAAATTTCAAAGAGCTACTACAAACCATGTTGGATTTAGAGTTCCAAATTCATCTATCTATATAGGAGAGAACAGAGGGAAACCTAAAAATAAAAACTGCTACTGTAAACGAACGCTTCAACCTAGAAGTACAAAATTTGGTGAGCCATGTGGGACTTGAGTACTGATCATTACCACTAAATATCATCAATATTGGGATAAAAAATATTTGCTGGTGTTTCGGAAACACGTAATTTTGGAAGCTTGGCAATCCCTTTCAATGACACTGCTTTTCGCCACTCTCTGCTTAGTGCTACTTGAAGAGGAAACCAACCATAGAGACAAAACTGAGAACTACTTTATTTTCTCAAGTTTCAAAGAGCTACTACAAACCATGTTGGATTTAGAGTTCCAAATTTATCTATCTATATAGGAGAGAACACAGTGAAACCTAAAAATAAAAACTGCTACTGTAAACGAACGCTTCAACCTAGAAGAACGGAACTTGGTGATCCACGTGGGATTTGTGTACTTGTTATTACCACAATGTATCATCAAGATTGGGTGAAAAAATATTTGCTGCTGTTTCGGAAACACGTAATTTTGGAAGCTTGGCATCCCTTTTCAATGACACTGCTTTTCGCCACTCTCTGCTTAGGGCTACTTGAAGAGGAAACAAACCATAGAGACAAAACTGAGAACTTCTTTATTTTGTCAACTTTCAAAGAGCTACTACAAACCATGTTGGATTTAGAGTTCCAAGTTCATCTATCTATATTGGAGACAACAGAGTGATACCTAAAAATAAAAACTGCAACTGTAAATGAACGCTTCAACCTAGAAGAACAAAATTTGGTGAGCCAATTGGGATTTGTATACTGATCATTACCTCCAAGAATCATCAAGATTGGGGGAAAAAATATTTGCTGTTATTTCGGAAACTTGCAGATTCTAGGACGCTTGGCAACTCATTTCAATGAAAGTGCTTTTCGCCAGTCTCTGATTAGGTCTTCTTGAAGAGGAAACAAACCATAGAGACAAAACTGCGAACTACTTTATTTTATCACGTTTCAAAGATCTATTACAAACCAAGTAGGAATTTGTGTTCCAAATTCCTCTATCTACATAGAGAGAACAGAGTGAAACCTAAAAATAAAAACTGCAACTGTAAACGAACGCTTCAACCTAGAAGAATAAAATTTGGTGAGCCAAGTGGGATTTGTGTACTTGTCATTACCACCAAGTATCATCAAGATTAGGGGAAAAAATATTTGCTGGTTTTTCGGAAAGTCGGAATTTCTTGGAAGCTTGGCAACCCCTTTCAATGAAAGTGCTTTTCGCCACTCTCTGCTTAGGGCTACTTGAACAGGAAAGAAACCGTTGAGACAAAACTGAGAACTACATAGTTTGTCAAGTTTCAAAGAGCTACTACAAACCATGTTGCATTTAGAGTTCAAAATTCATCAATCTATATAGGAGAGAACAGATTGAAACCTAAAAATCAAAACTGCTACTGTAAAGGAATGCTTCAACCTAGAAGAACAAAATTTGGTGAGCCAAGTGGTATTTGTGTACTGATCATTGCCACCATTATCATCAAGATTGGGCAAAAAAATATTTGCTGGTATTTCAAAAACCCGTAGATTCTTGGACGCATCACAACTCTTTCAATGAAAGTGCTATTCGCAAGTCTCTGATTAGGGCTACTTGAAGAAAAAACACACGATAGAGACAAAAATGAGAACTACTTTATTTTGTCAAGTTTCAAAGAGCTACTACAAACCATGTTGGATTTAGAGTTCTAAATTCATCTATGTATATAGGAGAGAACTGAGGGAAACCTAAAAATAAAAACTGCTACTGTAGGCAAACGCTTCAACCTAGAATAACAAAATTTGGTGAGCCAAGTGGGATTTGTATACTGATGATTACCACCAAGTATCATCAAGATTGGGCGAAAAAATACTTGCTGGTATTTCGAATACTCGTAGATTCTTGGACGCTTGGCAACCCTTTCAATGAAAGTGCTTTTCGCCAGTCTCTGATTATGGCTACTTGAAGAGGCAACAAACCATAGAGAGAAAACTGAGAACTACTTTATTTTGTCAAGTTTCAAAGAGCTACTACAAACCATGTTGAATTTAGAGTTTCAAATTCATCTCTCTATATAGGAGAGCAGAGAGTGAAACCTAAAAATAAAAACTGCTACTGTAGGCGAACGATTCAACATAGAAGAACAAAACTTGGTGAGCCAAGTGGGATTTGTGTACTGATCATTACCACCTAGTATCATCAAGATTGGGTGAAAAAATATTTGCTGGTATTTCAGAAACTCGTAAATTCTTGGAAACTTGGCAACCCCGTTCAATGAAAGTGCTTTTCCACAGTCTCTGCTTAGGACTGCTTGAAATGGAAAAACCATAGAGAAAAAACTGAGAACTACTTTATTTGGACAATTTTCCAAGAGCTACTACAAACCATGATGGATTTATAGTTCTAAATTCATCTATGTATATAGGAGAGAACAGAGGGAAACCTAAAAATAAAAACTGCTACTGTAAACGAACGCTTCAACTTAGAAGAACAAAATTTGGTGAGCCTATTGGGATTTGTATACTGATAATTACGACCAGGTATCAACAAGATTGGGTGAAACAATATTTGCTGGTATTTCGGAAACTCGTAATTTCTTGGAAGCTTGGCAACCCCTTTCAGTGAAAGTGCTTTTCCACAGTCTCTGCTGAGGGCTACTTGAGGAGGAAACAAACCATAGAGACAAAACTGAGAACTACTTTATATCGTCAAGTTTCAAAGAGCTTCTACAAACCATGTTGGATTTAGATTTCCAAATTAATCTATCTGCATAGGAGAGAACAGAGTAAAACCTGAAAACATAAACTGCTACTGTAAATAACGCTTCAAATTAGAAGAACAAAATTTGGTGACCCAAGTGGGATTTGTATACTGGTCATTATCACCAAGTATCATCAAGATTGGGTGAAAAAATATTTGCTGGTATTTCGGAAACTCTTAATTTCTTGGAAGATTGGCAACCCCTTTCAATGAAAGTGCTTTTTCACAGTATCTACTAAGGGCTATTTGAAGTGGAATCAATCCATAGACACAAAACTGAGAACTACTTTATTTTGTCAAGTTTCAAAGAGCTACTACAAACCATGTTGAATTTAGAGTTCCAAATTCATTTATCTATATAGGAGAGAAAAGAGTTAATCCTAAAAATAAGAACTGCTACTGTAAAGGAAATGCTTTAACCAAGAAGTACAAAAGTTGGTGAGCCAAGTGGAATTTGAATACTGATCATTACCACCAAGTATCATCAAGATTGGGCGAAAAATATTTGCTGGTATTTTGGAAACCCGTAGATTCTTGGACGCATCACAACTCTTTCAATGAAAGTGCTATTTGCAAGTCTCTGATTAGGGCTACTTGAAGAAAAAACACACGATAGAGACAAAAATGAGAACTTCTTTATTTTGTCAAGTTTCAAAGAGCTACAACCAACCGTGTTGGATTTAGAGTTCTAAATTCATCTATGTATATAGGAGAGAACATAGGGAAACCTAAAAATAAAAACTGCTACTGTAGGCAAACGCTTCAACCTAGAAGAACAAAATTTGGTGAGCCAAGTGGGATTTGTATACTGATCATTACCACCAAGTATCATCAAGATTGGGCGAAAAAATACTTGCTGGTATTTCGAATACTCGTAGATACTTCGACGCTTGGCAACCCCTTTCAGTGAAAGTGCTTTTCGCCAGTCTCTGATTATGGCTACTTGAAGAGGCAACAAACCATAGAGAAAAAACTGAGAACTACTTTATTTTGTCAAGTTTCAAATAGCTACTACAAACCATGTTGAATTTAGAGTTTCAAATTCATCTCTCTATATAGGAGAGAAGAGAGTGAAACCTAAAAATAAAAACTGCTACTGTAGGCGAACGCTTCAACATAGAAGAAAAAAACTTGGTGAGCCAAGTGGGATTTGTGTACTGATCACTACCACCTAGTATCATCAAGATTGGGTGAAAAAATATTTGCTGGTATTTCAGAAACTCGTAATTTCTTGGAAACTTGGCAACCCCTTTCAATGAAAGTGCTTTTCCACAGTCTCTGCTTAGGACTGCTTGAAATGGAAAAACCATTGAGAAAAAACTGAGAACTACTTTATTTGGGCAATTTTCCAAGAGCTACTACAAACCATGATGGATTTATAGTTCCAAATTCATCTATGTATATAGGAGAGAACAGAGGGAAACCTAAAAATAAAAACTGCTACTGTAAATGAACGTTTCAACTTAGAAGAACAAAATTTGGTGAGCCGATTGGGATTTGTATACTGATCATTACCACCAGGTATCATCAAGATTGGGTGAAACAATATTTGCTGGTATTTCGGAAACTCGTAATATCTTGGAAGCTTGGCAACCCCTTTCAATGAAAGTGCTTTTACACAGACTCTGCTTAGGGCTACTTGAAAAGGAAACAAACCATAAAGACAAAACTGAAAACTACTTTATTTTGTCAAGCTTGAAAGAGCCACTACAAACCATGTTGGATTTAGAGTTCCAAATTCATCTATCTATATAGTAGGCAACAGAGTGAAAAAAAATAAAAACTGCTACTGTAAACGAATGCTTCAACCTAGAAGAACAAAATTTGATGAGCCAAGTGGGATTTGTATACTGATCATTACCACCAAGTATCATCTAGATTGGGCGAAAAAATATTTGCTGGTATTTCGGAAAACCTTAGATTCTTGAACGCTTGGCAACCCCTTTCAATGAAAGTGCTTTTCAACAGTCTCTGCTTAGGTCTACTTGAACAGGAAAGAAACCATTGAGACAAAACTGAGAACTACATAATTTGTTAAGTTTCAAAGAGCTACTACAAACCATGTTGCATTTAGAGTTCAAAAGTCATCAATCTATATAGGAGAGAACAGAGTGAAACTTAAAAATAAAAACTGCTACTGTAAATGAACGCTTCAACCTAGAAACAAATTTTGGTGAACCACGTGGGATTTATGTTCTGATCATTACCACCAAGTATCATCAAAATTAGGTGAAAAAATATTTGCTGGTATTTCTAAACCTCGTAATTTCCTAGAAGCTTGGCAACCCCTTTCAATGTAAGTGCTTTACCAAAGTACCTGCTTAGGGCTACTTGAAGTGGAAACAAACCATAGAGACAAAACTGAGAACTACATTATTTTGTCACGTTTCAAAGAGCTACTACAAACCATTTTGGATTAAGAGTTCCAAATTTACCTATCTATATAGGAGAGAACAGAGTGAAACCTAAAAATAAATATAGCTACTGTAAACGAACGCTTCAACATAGAAGGACAAAATTTGGTGAGCCAAGTGTGATTTGTGTACTGATCATTACCACCAAGTTTCATCAAGATTGGGCGAAGAAATATTTGCTGGTATTTCGGAAAGCCGTAGATTCTAGGAAGCTTGGCAAACCCTTTCAATGAAAGTGCTATTTGCCACTCTCTGCTTAGGGCTACATGAGGAGGAAACAAACCATAGAGATAAAAATGAGAACTAATTCATTGTGTCAAGTTTCAAAGAGCTAGTACAAACCATGTTGGATTTAGAGTTCCAATTTCATCTATCTGCATAGGAGAGAACAGAGGAAACCTAAAAATAAACACTGCTACTGCAAATAATGCTTCAACCTAGAAAAACAAAATTTCGTGTGCCAAGTGGGATTTTTGTACTGATCATACCACCGAGTATCATCAAGATTGGGTGAAAAAATATTTTCTTGTATTTCCGAAACTAGTAATTTCTTGAATATTGGCAACCCCATTCAATGAAAGTGCTTTTTGCCAGTCTCTGATTAGGGTTTCTTGAAGAGGAAACAAACCATACAGACAAAACTGCGAACTCCTTTATTTTGTCAAGTTTCAAAGAGCTACTACAATCCATGTTGTATTTAGAGTTCCAAATTCATCTATCTATATAGGAGAGAACAGAGGGAAACCTAAATATAAAAACTGCTGCTGTAAAAGAATGCTTCAACCTAGAAGAACAAAATTTGGTGAGCCAAGTGGGAATTATATACTGATCATTACCACCAAGTATCATCAAGATTGGGCCTAAAAATATTTGCTGGTTTTTCGGAAACTCAGAATTTCTTGGAAGTTGGCAACACCTTTCAATGAAAGTGCTTTTCGCCTCTCTCTGCTTACTAGAAGAATAAACAAACCATAGAGACAAAACTGAGAACTACGTTATTTTGTCTAGTTTCAAAGAGCTACTACAAACCATGTTGGATTTAGAGTTCCAAATTCATCTCTCTGGATAGGAGAGAACAGAGTAAAACCTAAAAATAAAAACTGCTACTGTAAATAATGCTTCAACCTAGAAGAACAAAATTTGGTGTGCCAAGTAGGATTTGTGTACTGATCATTACCACCAAGTATCATCAAGATTGGGTGAAAAGATATTTGCTTATTCTTCAGAAACTAGTAATTTCTTGAAGGTTGGCAACCCCTTTCAATCAAAGTGCTTTTTCATAGTCTCTGCTTAGGGCTCCTCGAAGTGGAAACAAACCAAGGACACAAAACTGAGAAGTACTTTATTTTCTCAAGTTTCAAAGAGCAACTACATACCATGTTGGATTTAGAGTTCCAAATTCATCTATCTATATATTAGAGAACAGAGTGAAACTTAAAAATAAAAACTGCTACTGTAAACGAACGCTTCAACCTCGAAGAACAAAATTTTGTGAGCCAAGTGGGATTTGTGTACTGATCATTACCACCAAGTGTCATCAAGATTGGGTGAAAAAATATTTCCTGGTATTACGAAAACTCCTAATTTCTTGGAAGCTTGGCAACCCCTTTCAATTAAAGTACTTTTCCACAGTCTCTGCTTAGGGCAACTTGAAGAGGAAACAAACCATAGAGACAAATCTGAGAACTACTTTATTTTGTCAAGTTTCAAAGAGCTACTACAAACCATGTGGGATTTAGAGTTCCAAATTCATCTATCTGTTTAGGAGAGAACAGAGTGAAACCTAAAAATAAAAACTGCTACTGTAAATAACGTGTCAACCTAGAAGAACAAAATTTGGTGAGCCAAGTGGGATTTGTGTACTGATCATTTCAACAAGTATCATCAAGTATGGCTGAAAATATATTTGCTGGTACTTCCGAAACTCGTAATTTCATGGAAACATGGCAATCCCTTACAATGAAAGTGCTTTTCCAGAGTCTCTGCTGAGGGCTATAAGGAAGAAACAAACCATAGAGACAAAACTGAGAACTACTTTATATCGTCAAGTTTCAAAGAGGTTCTACAAACCATATTGGATTTAGATTTCCAAATTAATCTATCTGCATAGGAGAGAACAGAGTAAAACCTAAAAACATAAACTGCTACTGTAAATAACGCTTCAAATTAGAAGAACAAAATTTGGTGAGCCAAGTGGGATTTGTATTCTGGTCATTATCACCAAGTATCATCAAGATTGGGTGAAAAAATATTTGCTGGTATTTCGGAAACTCGTAGATTCTTGGACGCGTGGCAACGCCTTTCAATGAAAGTACTTTTTCACAGTCTCTGCTTAGAGCTACTTGAAGTGGAAACAAACCAAAAACACAAAACTGAGAACTACTTTATTTTCTCAAGTTTCAAAGAGCTACTACAAACCATGTTGGATTAAGAGTTCCAAATTTATCTATCTATATAGGAGAGAACACAGTGAAACCTAAAATAAAAACTTCTACTGTAAACGAACGCTTCAACCTAGAAGAACAAAATTTGGTGAGCCTAGTGGGTTTAGTGTACTGATCATTACCACCAAGTATCATCAAGTTTGGGCGAAAAAATACATGCTGGTATTTCGGAAACCCGTAGATTCTTGGACCCTTGGCAAACCTTTTCAATGAAAGTGCTATTCGCCAATCTCTGCTTAGGGCTACTTGAAGATGAAACAAACCATAGAGACAAAACTGAGAACTACTTTATTTTGTCTAGGTTCAAAAGCTACTACAAACCATGTTGGATTTAGAGTTCCAAATTAATCTATCTGCATAGGAGAGAACAGAGTAAAACCTAAAAATATAAACTGATACTGTAAATAACGCTTCAAACTAGAAGAACAAAATTTGGTGAGCCAAGTGGGATTTGTATACTGATCATTATCACCAAGTATCATCAAGATTGGGCGAAAAAATATTTGCTGGTATTTCGGAACTCGTAGATTCTTGGACACTTAGCAACCCCATTCAATGAAAGTACTTTTTCACAGTCTCTGGTTAGGGCTACATGAAGTGGAAACAAAACAAGGACACAAAACTGGGAACTACTTTATTTTGTCAAATTTCAAAGAGCTACTACAAACCATGTTGGATTTAGAGTTCCAAATTCATCTATCTATATAGGAGAGAACAGAGTGAAACCTAAAAATAAAAACTGCTACTCTAAACGAACGCTTCAACCTAGAAGTACAAAATTACCACTAAATATCATCAAGAATGGAGAAAAAATATATGCTGGTGTTTCGGAAACACGTAATTTTGGAAGCTTGGCAACCCCTTTCAATGACACTGCTTTTTGCCACTCTCTGCTTAGGGCTACTTGAAGAGGAAACCAACCATAGAGACAAAACTGAGAACTACTTTATTTTCTCAAGTTTCAAAGAGCTACTACAAACCATGTTGGATTTAGAGTTCCAAACTTATCTATCTATATAGGAGAGAACACAGTGAAACCTAAAAATAAAAACTGCTTCTGTACATGAACGCTTCAACCTAGAAGAACAGAACTTGGTGATCCAAGTGGGATTTGTGTACTTGTCATTACCACAATGTATCATCAAGATTGGGTGAAAAAATATTTGCTGGTGTTTCGGAAACACGTAATTTTGGAAGCTTGGCAACCCCTTTCAATGACACTGTTTTTCGCCACTCTCTGCTTAGGGCTACTTGAAGAGGAAACAAACCATAGAGACAAAACTGAGAACTACTTTATTTTCTCAAGTTTCAAAGAGCTACTACAAACCATGTTGGATTTAGAGTTCCAAATTCATCTATCTATATTGGAGACAACAGAGTGATACCTAAAAATAAAAACTGCAACTGTAAATGAAATCTTCAACCTAGAAGAACAAAATTTGGTGAGCCAAGTGGGATTTGTATACTGATCATTACCACCAAGAATCATCAAGATTGGGGGAAAAATATTTGCTGTTATTTCGGAAACTTGCAGATTCTAGGACGCTTGGCAACCCATTTCAATGAAAGTGCTTTTCGCCAGTCTCTGATTAGGTCTTCTTGAAGAGGAAACTAACCATAGAGACAAAACTGCGAACTCCTTTATTTTATCACATTTCAAAGATCTCTTACAAACCAAGTAGGAATTTGTGTTCCAAATTCCTCTATCTATATAGAGAGAAAAGAGTGAAACCTAAAAATAAAAACTGCAACTGTAAACGAATGCTTCAACCTAGAAGAATAAAATTTGGTGAGCCAAGTGGGATTTGTGTACTTGTCATTACCACCAAGTATCATCAAGATTAGGGGAAAAAATATTTGCTGGTTTTTCGGAAAGTCGGAATTTCTTGGAAGCTTGGCAACCCCTTTTAATGAAAGTGCTTTTCGCCACTCTCTGCTTAGGGCTACTTGAACAGGAAAGAAACCATCGAGACAAAACTGAGAACTACATAATTTGTCAAGTTTCAAAGAGCTACTACAAACCCTGTTGGATTTAGAGTTCCAAATTCATCTATCTATATAGGAGAGAACAGAGGGAAAAATAAAAATAAAAATTGCTACTGTAAACGAACGCTTCAACCTAGAAGAACAAAATTTGCTGAGCCTAGTGGGATTTGTATACTGATCATTACCACCAAGTATCATCAAGATTGGGCTAAAAAATATTTGTTGTTATTTCAAAAACTCGTAGATTCTTGGATCCTTGGCAACACCTTTCAATGAAAGTGCTTTTCCACAGTCTCTGCTGAGGGCTACTTGAGGAGGAAACAAACCATAGAGACAAAACTGAGAACTACTTTATATCGTCAAGTTTCAAAGAGCTTCTACAAACTATGTTGGATTTAGATTTCCAAATTAATCTATCTGCATAGGAGAGAACAGAGTAAAACCTAAAAACATAAACTGCTACTGTAAATAACGCTTCAAATTAGAAGAACAAAATGTGGTGACCCAAGTGGGATTTGTATACTGGTCATTATCACCAAGTATCATCAAGATTGGGTGAAAAAATATTTGCTGGTATTTTGGAAACTCATAGATTCTTGGACGTGTGGCAACCCCTTTCAATGAATGTACTTTTTCACAGTCTCTGCTTAGGACTACTTGACGTGGTAACAAACCAAAAACACAAAACTGAGAACTACTTTATTTTGTCAAGTTTCAACGAGCTACTACAAACCATGTTGGATTAAGAGTTCCAAATTTATCTGTCTATATAGGAGAGAACACAGTGAAACCTAAAAATAAAAACTTCTACTGTAAACGAACGCTTCAACCTAGAAGAACAAAATTTGGTGAGCCTAGTGGGTTTAGTGTACTGATCATTACCACCAAGTATCATCAAGTTTGGGCGAAAAAATATATGCTGGTATTTCGGAAACCCGTAGATTCTTGGACGCTTTACAAACCATGTTGGATTTAGAGTTCCAAATTCATCTATCTATATAGGAGAGAACAGAGGGAAACCTAAAAATAAAAACTGCTACTGTAAACGAACGCTTCAACCTAGAAGAACAAAATTTGGTGAGCCAAGTGGGATTCGTGTACTGATCATTACCACCAAGTATCATCAAGATTGGGCATAAAATATTTGCTGGTATTTCTGAAACTCCTAGATTCTTGGACTCTTGGCAACCCCTTTCAAAGAAAGTGCTTTTCCACAGTCTCTTCTTAGGGCTACTTGAAGTGGAAACAAACGAAGGATACGCACCTGAGAACTACTTTATTTTCTCAAGTTTCAAAAAGCTACTACAAACCATGTTGGATTTAGAGTTCGACATTCATCTAGCTATATAGGAGAGCAGAGAGTGAAACCTAAAAATAAAAACTGCTACTGTAAACGAACGCTTCAGCCTAGAAGATCTAAATTTGGTGATCCAAGTGGGATTAGTGTACTGATCATTACCACCAAGTATCATCAAGATTGAGTGAAAAAATATTTGCTGGTATTTTGGTAACTCGTAATTTCTTGGAAGCTTGACAACCCCTTTCAAAGAAAGTGCTTTTCCACACTATCTTCTTAGGGCTACTTGAAGTGGAAACAAACCATGAGCACAAAACTGATAACTACTTTAATTTGTCAAGTTTCAAAGAGCCACTACAAACCATATTGGATTTAGAGTTCCAAATTCATCTATAGGTATAGGAGAGAACAGAGGGAAACTTAAAAATAAAAAGGGCTACTGTAAACGAATGCTTCAAAGTAGAAGAACAAAATTTGGTGAGCCAAGTGGGTTTGTGTACTGATCATTACCACCAAGTATCATCAAGATTCGGTGAAAAAACATTTGCGGGTAATTCAGAAACACGTAGATTCTTGGACGCTTGGAAACCCCTTTCAATGAAAGTGCTATTTGCCAGTCTCTGATTAGGGCTACATGAAGAGGAAACAATCCATAGAGACAAAAATGAGAGCTACTTTATTTTGTAAAGTTTCAAAGAGCTACTACAAACCAGGTTGGATTTAGATTTCCAAATTCCTCTATCTATATAGGAGAGAACAAAGTGAAACCTAAAAATAGAAACTGCTACTGTAAATGAACGTTTCAACCTAGAAGAACAAAATTTGGTGAGCCAAGTGGAATTTGTGTTCTGATCATTACCAACAAGTATCATCAAGATTGGGTGAAAAAACATTTTCTGTTATATCGGAAACTCGTAAATTCTTGGAAGGTTGGCAACCCCTTTCAAGGAAAGTGCTTTTCCACAGTATCTGCTTAGGGCTACTTGAAGAGGAAACAAACCTTAGAGAAAAAACTGAGAACTACTTTATTTTGTCAAGTTTCAAGGAGCTAACACAAACCATACTGGATTTTCAGTTCCAAATCCATCTATGTATATAGGAGAGAACAGAGTGAAAAGTAAAAATAAAAACTGCTATTGTAAACGAACGCTTCAACCTAGAAGAACAAAATTTGGTGAGCCATGTGGGATTTGTGTACTGATCATTACATACAAGTATCATCAAGATTGGGTGAAAAAATATTTGCTGGTATTTTGGAAACTCGTAATTTCTTGGAAGCTTGGCAACCCCTTTCAAGGAAAGTGCTTTTCCACAGTCTGTGCCTACGGCTACTTGAAGAGAAAACAAACGATAGAGACAAAACTGAGAACTACTTTATTTTGTTAAGTTTCAAAGAGCTACTACAAAGCATGTTGGATTTAGAGTTCCAAATTCATCTATCTGCATAGGATTGAACAGAGTAAACCTAAAAATAAACACTGTTACTGTAAATAATGTTTCAACCTAGAAGAACAAAATTTGGTGAATCAAGTAGTGTTTGTGTACTGATCATTACCGCCAAGTGTCATCAAGATTGGGTGAAAAAATATTTGTTGGTATTTAGGAAGCACGTAATTTCTTGTACGCTTGGCAACCCCTTTCAATAAAAGTGCTTTTCCAGAGTCTCTGCTTAGGGCTACTTGAAAAGGAAACAAACCATAGAGACAAAACTGAGAACTACTGTATTTTGTCAAGTTTCAAAGAGCTACAACAAACCATGTTGGATTTAGAGTTCCAAATTCATCTATCTGTATAGGAGAGAACAGAGTAAAACCTAGAAATAAAAACTGCTACTGTAAACGAACGCTTCAACCTAGAAGAACAAAATTTGGTGAGCCAAGTGGATGTGTATCCTGATCATTACCACCAAGTATCATCAAGATTGGGCCAAAAAATATTTGCTGGTATTTCGGAAACCCGTAGAATTTGGAAGCTTGGCAACCCCTTTCAATGAATGTGCTTTTCCTCAGTCTCTGCTTATGGCTACTTGAAGAGGAAACAAATGATAGAGACAAAACTGACAACTGCTAGAAGAAAATTTGGTGAGCCTAGTGGGATTTGTGTACTGATCATTACTACCAAGTATCATCAAGATTGGTGGAAAAAATATTTGCTGGTATTTCGGAAACACGTAATTTCTTGGAAGCTTGGAACCCCGGCAATGAAAGCGCTTTATCACAGTCTGTGCATAGGGCTACTTGAAAAGGAAACAAACCATAGAGACAAAACTGAGAACTCCTTTAGTTTCTCAAGTTTCAAAGAGCTACTACAAACCATGTTGGATTTAGAGTTCCAAATTCATCTAACTATATAGGAGAGAACAGAGTGACACCTAAAAATAAAAACTGCTACTGTAAACGAACGTTTCAACCTAGAAGAATAAAATTTGGTGAGGCATGTGGGATTTGAATACTTATCATTACCATCAAGTATCATCAAGATTGGGTGGAAAAATATTTGCTGGTATTTCGGAAACCTGTAGATTCTTGCACGCTTGCAAATCCTTTTAATGAATGTACTATTCACCAGTCTTGCCTTAGGGTTACTTGAAGAGGAAACAAACCATAGAGAAAAAATTGAGAACTGCTTTATTTTGTCAAGTTTCAAAGAGCTACTACAAACCATGTTGGATTTAGAGTTCCAAATTCATCTATCTATATAGGAGAGAACATAGGAAAACCTAAAAATTAAAACTGCTACTGTAAACGAAAGCTTCAACCTAGAAGAACAAATTATTGTGAACCAAGTGGGATTTGCATACTTGTCATTACCACTATGTATCATCAAGATTGGGTGAAAAAATATTTGCTGGTATTTCAGAAACTCGTAATTTCTTGGAAGCTTGGCAAACCCTTTAAAATAAAGTGCTATTCGCCAGTCTCTGTTTATGGCTACTTGAAGAGGAAACAAACCATAGAGACAAAACTGAGAACTACTTTATTTTGTCAAGTTTCAAAGAGCTACTACAAACCATGTTGGATTTAGAGTTCCAAATTCATCTATCTATATAGGAGAGAACAGAGTGAAACCTAAAAATAAAAACTGCTACTGTAAACGAACGCTTTTACCTAGAAGAACAAAATTCGGTGAGCCAAGTGCGATTTGAATACTGATAATTACCACCAAGTATCATTAATATCGGGCGGAAAAATATTTGCTCATATTTCGGAAACCCGTAGATTCTTGGACGCTTGGCAACCTTTTTCAATTGAAGTGCTATTCGCCAGTCTCTGCTTAGAGCTACTTGAAGAGGAAACAAACCATAGAGACAAAACTGAGAACTACTTTATTTTCCCTAATTTCAAAGAGCTACTACAAACAATGTTGGATTTAGAGTTCCAAATTCACCTATCTGTATAGGAGAGAACAGAGTTAAACCTAAAAATAAAAACTGCTACTATAAAGGAACGCTTCAATCTAGAAGAACAAATTGTGGTGATCCAAATGGGATTTGTGTACTGGTCATTACCACAAAGTATAATCAAGATTGGGTTAAAAAATATTTGCTGTATTTCGGAAACTCGTAATTTCTTGGAACCTTGGCCACCCCTTTCAATGGAAGTGCTTTTCCTCAGTCTCTGATTATTGCTACTTGAAGAGGAATCAAACAATAGAGACAAAACTGAGATCTACTTTATTTTGTTAAGTTTCAAAGAGCTACTACAAACCATGTTGGATTTAGAGTTCCAAATTCCTCTATCTATATAGGAGAGAATAGAGTGAAACCTAAAAATAAAAACTGCTGCTGTAAACGAACGCTTCAACATAGAAGAACAAAATTTGGTTAGCCAAGTGGGATTTGTATCCTGATCATTACCACCAAGTATCATCAAGATTGGGTGAAAAAAATCTCCTGGTATTTCGGAAAATTGTAATTTCTTGGAAGCTTGGCAACTCCTTTCAATGAAAGTGCTTTTCCACAGTGTCTGCTTAGGGCTCCTTGTAGAGGAAACAAACCATAGAGACAAAACTGAGAACTACTTTATTTTATCAAGTTTCAAAGAGCTACCAGAAACCATGTTGGATTTAGAATTCCAAATTCATCTATCTATATAGCAGAGAACAGAGTGAAACCTAAAAATAAAAACTTCTACTGTAAACAAACGCTTCAACCTAGAAGAACAAAATTTGGTGAGCCAAGTGGGATTTTTGTACTTGTCATTACCACAAAGATTCATCAAGATTGGGAGAAAAAATATTTTCTGGTATTTCGGAAACTCGTAATTTCTTGGAAGCTTGGCAACCTCTTTCAATGAAAGTGCTTTTCGCCAGTCTCTGATTAGGGCTACTTGAAGAGGAAACAAAAAATAGAGACAAAACTGAGAACTGCTTTATTTTGTCAAGTTTCAAAGAGCTACCACAAACCATGGTGGATTTAGAGTTACAAATTTATCTATCTATCTAGTAGAGAACAGAGTGAAACCTAAAAATAAAAACTGCTACTGTAAACGAACGCTTCAACCTAGAAGAACAAAATTTGGTGAGCCACGTGCCTGATCATTACCACCAAGTATCATCAAGATTTGGGCGAAAAAATATATGCTGGTATTTCGGAAACTCATAATTTCTTGGAAGCTTGGCAACCCCTTTCAATGAAAGTGCTTTTCCTCAGGCTCTGATTATTGCTTCTTGAAGAGGAAACAAACCATAGAGACAAAACTGAGAACTACTTAATTTTGTCAAGTTTCAAAGAGCTACTACAAGCCATGTTGGATTTAGAGTTCCAAATTCCTCTATCTATATAGGAGAGAACAGAGTTAAACCTAAAAATAAAAACTGCTGCTGTAAACGAACACTTCAACATAGAAGAACAAAATTTGGTTAGCCAAGTGGGATTTGTATCCTGATCATTACCACCAAGTATCATCAAGATTGGGTGAAAAAATATCTCCTGGTATTTCGGAAAATTGTAATTTCTTGGAAGCTTGGCAACTCCTTTCAATGAAAGTGCTTTTTTACAGTCTCTGCTTAGGGCTACTTGTAGAGGAAACAAACCATAGAGACAAAACTGAGAACTACTTTATTTTGTCAAGTTTCAAAGAGCTACCAGAAACCATGTTGGATTTAGAATTCCAAATTCATCTATCTATATAGCAGAGAACAGAGTGAAACCTAAAAAATAAAAACTTCTACTGTAAACAAACGCTTCAACCTAGAAGAACAAAATTTGGTGAGCCAAGTGGGATTTTTGTACTTGTCATTACCACAAAGATTCATCAAGATTGGGAGAAAAAATATTTTCTGGTATTTCGGAAACTCGTAATTTCTTGGAAGCTTGGCAACCTCTTTCAATGAAAGTGCTTTTTGCCAGTCTCTGATTAGGGCTACTTGAAGAGGAAACAAAAAATAGAGACAAAACTGAGAACTTCTTTATTTTGTCAAGATTCAAAGAGCTACTACAAACCATGTTGGATTTAGAGATCCAAATTCGTCTAACTATTTAGGAAAGAACAGAGTGAAACCTAAAAATATAAACTGCTAATGTAAACGAACGCTTCAACCTAGAAGAACAAAAGTTATTGAGCCGAGTGGGATTTGTGTACTGATCATTACCACAAAGTATCATCAAGATTGGGTGAAAAAATATTTGCTGGTATTTCGGAAACTCATAATTTCCAGGAATCTTGGCCACACATTTTAATTAAAGTTCTTTTCCACAGTCTCTGCTTAGGGCTACTTGACGTGGAAACAAACCAAGGACACAAAATTGAGAACTACTTTATTTTGTTAAGTTTCAAAGAGCTACTTCAAACCATGTTGGATTTAGAGATCCAAATTCATCTATCTATATAGGAGAGAACAGAGTAAAACCTAAAAATAAAAACTGCTACTGTAAACGAACCCTTCAACATAGAAGAACAAAATTTCCTGAGCCAAGTGGGATTTGTGTACAGATCATTACCACAAAGTATCATCAAGATTCTGTGAAAAAATATCTGCTGGTATTTCAGCAACTCGTAATTTCATGGAACCTTGGCAACACCTTTCAATGAAAGTGCTTTTCCACTGTCTCTGCTTAGGGCTACTTGAACAGGAAACCAACCATAGAGAAAAACCTGAGAACTATTATATTTTGTAAAGTTTCAAAGAGCGACTAGAAACCATGTTGGATTTGGAGTTCTAAATTCCTCTATCTATATAGGAGAGAACAGAAGGAAACCAAAAAATATAAACTGCTACTGTAAACGAACGCTTCAACCTAGAAGAACAAAATTTGGTGAGCCAAGTTGGATTTGTGTTCTGTTCATTACCACAAATTATCATCCACATTAGGTGAAAAAATATTTCCTGGTATTTCGGAAAGTCATAATTTCTTTGAAGCTTGGCAACCCATTTCAATGAAAGTGCTTTTCCACAATCTCTGCTTAGGGCTACTTGAAGAGGAAAAAAACCATAGAGACAAAACTGACAACTGCTTTATGTTGTCAAGTTTCAAAGAGCTACTTCAAACCATGTTGGATTTAGAGATCCAAATTCATCTATCTATATAGGAAAGAAGAGAGTGAAACCTAAAAAACAAAACTGCTACTGTAAAAGAACAATTCAACCTAGAAAATCAAAATTTGGTGAGGCAAGTGGGATTTGTGTACTTGTCATTACCACCAAGTATCATCAAGATTGGGTGAGAAAATATTTGCGGGTATTTCGGAAACTCGTAAATTCTTTTGAAGCTTGGCAACCCCTTTCAATGAAAGTGCTTTTTGCCAGTCTCTGCTTAGGGCTACTTGAAAAGGAAACAAACCATAGAGACAAAACTGTGAACTACTGTTTTTTGTCAAGTTTCAAAGAGCTACTACAAACCATGTTGGATTTAGAGTTCCAAATTCATCTATCTGTATAGGAAAGAACAGTAAAACCTAAAAATAAAAACTGCTACTGTATACAAATGTTTCAACCTAGAAGAAAATATTTTGTGAGCCAAGTGGGATTTGTATACTGATCATTAGCACCAAGTTTCATCAAGATTGGGCGAAAAAATATTTGCTGGTGTTTCGGAAACACGTAGATTCTTGGAAGCTTGGCAACTCCTTTCAATGAAAGTGCTATTTGCCAGTCTCTGAATAGGGCTACTTGAAGAGGAAAGAAACCATAGAGACAAAATTGAGAACTACTTTATTTTGTCAAGTTTCAAAGAGCTAGTACAAACCATGTTGGATTTAGAGTTTCAAATTCATCAATCTATATAGGAGAGAATAGAGTGAAACCTAAAATGAAAACTGCTACTGTAAACGGACGCTTCATCCTAGAAGAACAAAATTTGGTGAGCCAAGTACGATTTGTGTACTGATCAATACCACCAAGCATCATCAAGATTGGGTGAAAAAATATTTGCTGGTATTTTGGAAACACGTAGATTCTTGGACACTTGGCAACCCCTTTCAATGAAAGTGCTATTCGCCACTCTCTGATTAGGCCTACTTGAAGAAGAAACAATCCATAGAGACAAAAATGAGAGCTACTTTATTTTGTCAAGTTTCAAAGAGCTACTAAAAACCATGTTGGATTTAGCCTTCAAAATTCATCTATCTATATTCGAGAGAACAGAGGGAAACCTAAAAATAAAAATTGCTACTGTAAACGAACGCTTCAACCTAGAAGAACAAAATTTGGTGAGCTAAGTGGGAATTGTGTACTGATCATTACCAACAAGTATCGTCAAGATTGGGTGAATAAATATTTGCTGGTATTTCAGAATCTCCTACGTTCTTGGTCGCTTGGCAACCCCTTTCAATGAAAGTGCTATTCGCCAGTCTCTGATTAGGGCTACTTGAAGAGGAAACAAACCATAGAGACAAAACTGAGAACTACTTTTTTGTCAAGTTTCAAAGAGATACTACAAACCATGTTGCATTTAGAGTTCCAAATTCATCTATCCTTACAGGAGAGTACAGAGTGAAACCTAAAATTAAAACTGCTACTGTAAATAACGCTTCAACCTAGAAGAACAAAATTTGGTGAGCCAAGTGGGACTTGTATACTGATCATTACCACCAAGTATCATGAAGATTGGGCGAAAAAATATTTGCTGGTATTTCGGAAACACGTATCATCTTGGACGCTTGGCAACCCCTTTCAATGTAAGTGCTATTCGCCAGTCTCTCCTTAGGGCTACTTGAAGATGAAACAAACCATAGAGACAAAAATAAGAAATACTTTTTTTTTCCTCAAGTTTCAAAAACTACTACAAACCATGTTGGATTTAGAGTTCCAAATTCCTCTATTTATATAGGAGAGAACAGAGGGAAACCTAAAAATAACAATGCCTACTGTAAAAGAACGCTTCAACCTAGAAACAAATTTTGGTGAACCAAGTGAGATTTGTGTTCTGATCATTACCACCAAGTATCATCAAGATTGGGTGAGAAAATATTTGCTGGTATTTCAAAAACTAGTAATTTCCTGGAAGCTTGGCACCCTGTTTCAATGAAAGTGCTTATCCACAGTCTCTGCTTAGGGCTACTTGAAGAGGAAACAAACCATAGAGACAAAACTGAGAACTACTTTATTTTGTCATATTTCAAAGAGCTACTACAAACCATGTAGGATTTAGAGTTCCAAATTTATCTATCTATATAGGAGAGAACATAGAGAAACCGAAAAATAAAAACTGCTACTGTAAATGAACGCTTCAACCTAGAGAATAAAATTTGGTGAGCCAAGTGCGATTCGAATACTGATAATTAGCACGAAGTATCATCAAGATTGGGTGAAAAAATGTTTGCTGGTATTTCGGAAAATCATAATTTCTAGGAAGCTTGGCCACACATTTAATGAAAGTGCTTTTCCACAGTGTCTGCTTAGGGCTACTTGAAGTGGAAACAAACCAAGGACCCACAACTGAGAACCACTTTATTTTTTCAAGTTTCAAAGAGCTACTACAAACCATGTTGGATGTAGAGTTCCAAAATCACATATCTATATAGGAGAGAGCAGAGGGAAACCAAAAAATACGAACTGCTACTGTAAACAAACGCTTCAACCTAGAAGAAAAAAATTTGGTGAACCAAGTGGGATTTGTGTACTGATAATTACCACCAAGTATTATCAAGATTGGTAGAAAAAATATATGCTGGTATTTCGGAAACACATAGATTCTTGGACGTTGGCAACCGCTTTCAATGAAAGTGCTATTCGCCAGTCTCTGATTAGGGCTACTGAAGAGGAAACAAACCATAGAGAAAAAAATGAGAACTACTTTTCTTGTCAAGTTTCAAAGGGCTACTACAAACAATGTTGAATTTTGAGTTCCAAATTCATCTATCTGTATAGGAAAGAACAGATTGAAACCTAAAAATAAAAACTGCTACTGTTAACGAACGCGTCAACCTAGAAGAACAAAATTTGATAGGCCAAGTAGGATTTGTGTACTGATCATTACCACCAAGTATCATGAAGATTTTGCGAAAAAATATTTGCTGGTATTTCGGAAACTCGTAATTTCTTGGAAGGTTGGCAACCCTTCTCACTATAAGTGCTTTTCCACAGTCTCTGCTTAGGGCTACTTGAAGAGGAAACAAACAATAGAGAAAAAAATGAGAGCTACTTTATTTTGTCAATTTTCAAAGAGCTACTACAAACCATGTTGGATTTTGAGTTCCAAATTCCTCTATCTAAATAGGAGAGAAAAGAGGGAAACCTAAAAATAAAAACTGCTACTCTAAACGAACGCTTCAACCTAGAAGAACAAAATTTGGTGAGCCAAGTGGAACTTGTATAGTGATCATTACCACCAAGTATCCTCAAGATTGGGTGAAAAAATATTTGCTGGTATTTCGGAAACTCGTAATTTCTTGGACGCTTTGCAACCCCTTTAATTAAAGTGCTTTTCCACAGTCTCTGCTTAGGGCTACTTTAAGTGGAAACAAACCATAGAGAAAAAACTGAGAACTACTTCATTTTGACAAGTTTCAAAGAGCTACTAGAAATCATGTTGGATTTAGAGTTCCAAATTCATCTATGTATATAGGAGAGAACAGAGGGAAACCTAAAAATACAAACTGCTAGTGTAAACGAACGCTTCAACGTAGAAGAACAAAATTTGGTGAGCCAAGTGGGATTTGTGTACTGATCATTACCACAAAGTATCATCAAGTTTGAGTGAAAAAATATTTGTGGGTATTTCGGAAACTCACAATTTCTTGGAAGCATTGCAACCCTTATCAATGGAAGTGCTTTTCACCAGTCTCGGCTTAGCGCTAATTGAAGAGGAAAGAAAACGTAGAGACAAAACTGAGAAATACTTTATTTTGTCTAGTTTCTAAGAGCTCTACAAACTATGTTGGATTTAGAGTTCCAAATTCCTCTATCTATATAGGAGAGAAAAGAGGGAAACCTAAAAATAAAAACTGCTACTCTAAACGAACGCTTCAACCTAGAAGAACAAAATTCGGTGAGCCAAGTGGGATTTGTGTACTGATCATTACCACCAACTATCATCAAGATTGGGTGAAAAAATATTTGCAGGAATTTGGGAAACTCATAATTTCTTGGAAGCTTGGCAACCCCTTTCAAGTAAAGTGCTTTTCGCCAGTCTCTGCTTAGGGGTACTTGAAGAGGAAACAAACCATAGAGATAAAACTAAGAACTACTTTATTTGGTCAAGTTTCAAAGAGCTACTACAAACCATGTAGGATTTGGAGTTCCAAATTCATATGTCTATATAGGAGAGAACAGAGTGAAACATAAAATTAAAAACTGCTACTGTAAACGAACGATTCAACCTAGAAGAAGAAAATTTGGAGAGAGAAGTGGGATTTGAATACTGATCATTACCACCGAGTTTCATCAAGATTGGGTGAAAAAATATTTGCTGGTATTTCGTAAACCCATAGATTCTTGGACGCTTGGCAACCCTTTTCAATGAAAGTGCTATTCGCCAGTCTCTGATTAGGGCTACATGAAGAGATAACAAACCATAGAGACAAAACTGAGAACTCCTTTATTTTGTCAATTTTCAAAGAGCTACTACAAACCATGTTGGATTTAGAGTTCCAAATTCCTCTATCTATATAGGAGAGAAAAGAGGGAAACCTAAAAATAAAAACTGCTACTCTAAACGAACGCTTCAACCTAGAAGAACAAAATTTGGTGAGCCAAGTGGAACTTGTATAGTGATCATTACCACCAAGTATCCTCAAGATTGGGTGAAAAAATATTTGCTGATATTTCAGAAACTCGTAATTTCTTGGACGCTTGACAACCCCTTTAATGAAAGTGCTTTTCCACAGTCTCTGCTTAGGGCTACTTGAAGAAGAAACAAACCATAGAGACAAAACTGAGAACTACTTCATTTTGTCAAGTTTCAAAGAGCTACTTCAAACCATGTGGGATTTAGAGTTCCAAATTCATCTATCTGTATGGGAGAGAAGAGAGTGAAACCTAAAAATAATAACTGCTACTGTAAATAACGCTTCAACGTAGAAGAACAATATGTGGTGAGCCAAGTCTAATTTGTGTACTGATCATTTCACCAAGTATAATGAAGATTGAGTGAAAATATATTTTCTGGTATTTCGGTAACTCGTAGTTTCTTGGAAGCTTGGCAACCCTTCTCACTATAAGTGCTTTTCCACAGTCTCTGCTTAGGGCTACTTGAGGAGGAAACAAGCCATAGAGAAAAAAATGAGAGCTACTTGATTTTGTCAAGTTTCAACGAGCTACTACAAACCATGTTGGATTTAGAGTTCCAAATTCTCTATCTATATAGGAGAGAAAAGAGGGAAACCTAAAAATAAAACTGCTTCTCTAAACGAACGCTTCAACCTAGAAGAACAAAATTTGCTGAGCCAAGTGGTATTTGTGTACTGATCATTACCACCAAGTATCATCAAGTTTTTTTGAAAAAATATTTGCTGGTATTTCACAAACACGTAGATTCTTGGAAGCTTGGCAACCCCTTTCAATGAAAGTGCTATTTGTCAGTCTCTACTTAGGGCTACTTGAAGAGGAGACAAACCATAGAGACAAAAAAAAGAACTACTTTATTTTGTCAAGTTTCAAAGAGCTACTACAAACCATGTTGGATTTAGAGTTCCAAATTCCTCTATCTATATTGGAGAGAACAGAGGGAAACCAAAAAATAAATACTGCTACTGTAAAAGAACTCTTCAACCTAGAAGAACAAAATTTGGTGAGCCAAGTGGGATTGGTGTACTGATCTTTACCACCAATGATCATCAAGATGGGGTGAAAAAATATTGGCTGGTATTTCGGAAACTCGTAAATTCTTGGAAGCTTGGCAACCCCTTTCAATGAAAGTGCTTTTCCACAGTCTCTGTTTAGGGCTACTTGAAGGGGAAACAAACCTAGGACACAGAACTGAGAACTACTTTATTTTGTCAAGTTTCAAAGAGCTACTACAAACCAATTTGGCTGTATAGTTCCTAATTCATCTGTCTATATAGGAGAGAAGAGAGTGAAACCTAAAAATAAAAACTGCTACTGTTAACGAACGCTTCAACCTAGAATAACAAAATGTGGTGAGCCAAGTGGGATTTGTGTAATGATCATTACCACCAAGTATCATCAAGATTGGTGATAAAATATTTGCTGGTATTTCTGAAACTCGTAATTTCTTGGACGCTTGGCAACCCCTTTCAATGAAAGTGCTTTTCAGCAGTCTCTGCTTAGGGCCACTTGAAGAGGAAACAAATCGTAGAGAGAAAACTGAGAACTCCTTTATTTTGTCAAGTTTCAAAGAGCTACTACAAACCCTGTTGTATTTTGAGTTCCAAATTCATCTATCTATATAGGAGAGAAGAGAGTGAAACCTAAAAATAAAAACTGCCACTGTAAATAACGCTTCAACCTAGAAGAACAAAATTTGGTGAGCCAAGTGAGATTTGTGTACTGACCATTTCACTATGTATCATCAAGATTGAGTGAAAATATATTTGCTCGTATTTCGGAAACTCATAATTTCTTGGAAGCTTGGCAACCGCTCTCAATGAAAGTGCTTTTCCACAGTCTTTGTTTAGGGCTACTTGAAGAGGAAACAAACCATTGAGAAAAAAATGAGAGCTACTTTATTTTGACAAGTTTCAACGAGCTACTACAAACCATGTTGGATTTAGAGTTTCAAATTCCTCTATCTATATAGGAGAGAAAAGAGGGAAACCTAAAAATAAAAACAGCTACTGTAAAGGAACGATTCAACCTAGAAGAACAAAATTTGGTGAGCCAAGTGGGATTTGTATACTGATCATTACCACCAAGTATCATCAAGATTGGGCAAAAAAATATTGGCTGGTATTTCGGAAATTCGTTCATTCTTGGACGCTTGGCAACCACTTTCAATGAAAGTGCTTTTCTCCAGTGTCTGATTAGGGCTACTTGAAGAGGAAACAAACCATAGAGACAAAACTGAGAACTACTTTATTTTCCCTTATTTCAAAGAGCTACTACAAACCATGTTGGATTTAGAGTTCCAAATTCCTGTATCTGTATAGGAGAGAACAGAATGAAACCAAAAATTAAAAATTGCTACTGTAAATAACGCTTCAACCTAGAAGAACAAAATTTGGTGAGCCAAGTGGGATTTGTATACTGATCATTTCACCAAGTATCATCAAGTTTGAGTGAAAATATATTTGCTGGTATTTCGGAAACTCGTAATTTCTTGGAAGCTTGGCAACCCCTCTCACTGAAAGTGCTTTTCCACATTCTCTGCTTAGGGATACTTGAAGAGGAATCAAACCATAGAGAAAAACATGAGAGCTACTTTATTTTTTCAAGTTTCATAGAGCTACTACAAACCATGTTGGATTTAGAGTTCCAAATTCCTCTATCAATATAGGAATAATAAAGAGGGAAATCTGAAAATAAAAACAGCTAGTATAAAAGAACGTTTCAACCTAAAAGAACAAAATTTGGTGAGCCAACAGGGATTTGTGTACTGATCATTACCACCAAATATCATCAAGTTTGGGTAAAAAAATATTTGCTTGTATTTCGGAAACTAGTAATTTCTTGAAACTTGGCAACACCTTTCGATGAAAGTGCTTTTCCACAGTATCTGCTTAGGGCTACTTGAAGTGGAAACAAACCATAGACACAAAACTGAAAACTACTCTATTTTGTCACGTTTCAAAGAGCTACTACAAACCATGTTGGATTTAGAGTTCCAAATTCATCTATGTATCTAGGAGAGAACAGAGGGAAACCTAAAAATATAAACTGCTACTGTAAACGAACGCTTCAAACTAGAAGAACAAAATTTGGTGAGCCAAGTGGGATTTGTGTACTGATCATTACCACCAAGTATCTTCAAGATTGGGTGAAAAAATATTTGCGGGAATTTCGGAAACTCGTGATTTCTTGGAAGCTTGGCAACCCCTTTTAATAAAGTGCTTTTCCACAGTTTCTGCTTAGGGCTACTTGAAGTGAAAACAAACCATAGAGACAAAACTGTGAACTTCTTTATTTTGTCAAGTTTCAAAGTGCTACTACAAACTATGTTGGAAATAAAGTTCCAAATTCATCTATCTATATAGGAGACAAGATAGTGAAACCTAAAAATAAAAACTGGTACTGTAAACCAACGCTTTAACCAAGAAGAAGAAAATTTGGTGAGCCATGTGGGATTTGTATACTGATCATTACCACCAAGTATCATCAAGATTGGGTGAAAAAAATATTTGCTGGTATTTCAGAATCTCGTACGTTCTTGGTCGCTTGGCAACCTTTTTAAATGAAAGTGCTTTTCTACAGTCTCCGCTTAGGGCTACTTGAAGTGGAAACAAACCAAGGACACACAACTGAGAACTACTATATTTAGTCAAGTTTTAAAGAAGTAATACAAACCATGTTGGATTTAGAGTTCCTAATTCATCTAACTATATAGGAGAGAACAGAGTGAAACCTAAAAATATAAACTGCTACTGTAAACGAACGCTTCAACCTAGAAGAACAAATTTGGTGAGCCAAGTGGGATTTGTGTACTGATCATTACCACCAAGTACATCAAGATTGGGTAAAAAAATATTTGCGGGTATTGCGGAAAATCGTAATTTCTTGGAAGCTTGGCAACCCCTTTTAATGAAATTGCTTTTCCACAGTTTCTGCTTAGGGCTACTTTAAGTGAAAACAAACCATAGATACAAAACTGTGAACTACTTTATTTTGTCAAGTTTCAAAGAGCTACTACAAACTATGTTGGAAATAAAGTTCCAAATTCATCTATCTATATAGGAGACAATAGAGTGAAACCTAAAAATAAAAACTGGTACTGTTAACGAACGCTTTAACTTAGAAGAACAATATTTCGTGAGCCAAGTGGGATTTGTATACTGATCATTACCACAAAGTATCATCAAGATGGGGTGAAAAAAAATTTGCTGGTATTTCAGAAACCCGTACATTCTTGGACGCTTGGCAACCCCTTTCAATGAAAGTGCTTTTTGACAGTCTCTGATTGGGGCTACTAGAAGAGGAAACAAACCATAGAGACAAAACTGAGAACTGCTTTATTTTTCAAGTTTCAAAGAGCTACTACAAACCATGTTGGATTTAGAGTTCCAAATTAATCTATGTATATAGGAGAGAACAGAGGGAAACCTAAATTTAAAAACTCTACTGTAAACGAATGCTTCAACCTATAAGAACAAAATATGGTGAGCCAAGTGGGATTTGTGTACTGATCATTTCACCAAGTATCATCAAGATTGAGTGAAAATATATTTGCTGGTATTTTGGAAACTCATAATTTCTTGGAAGCTTCTCAACCCCTCTCACTGAAACTGCTTTTCTCCTGTCTCTGATTAGGGCTACTTGAAGAGGAAGCAAACCATTTAGAAAAAAAATGAGAGCTACTGTATTTTGTCAAGTTTCAAAGAGCTACAACAAACCATGTTGGATTTAGAGTTCCAAGTTCATTTTTCTATATGGGAGAGAACCGAGTGAAACCTAAAAATAAAAACTGCTACTATAAAGGAAAGCTTCAACCTAGAAGAACAAAATTTGGTGAGCCAATTGGGATTTGTGTACTGATCATTACCACCAAGTATCATCAAGATTGGGTGAAAAATATTTGCTGGTATTTTGGAAACTCATAATTTCTTGAAAGCATGGCAAACCCTTTCAATGAAAGTGCTTTTAGACAGTCTCTGCTTAGGGCTACTTGAAGTGGAAACAAACCAAGACACACAGCTGAGAACTACTTTATTTTGTCAAGTTTCAAAGAGCTACTATAAACCAGGTAGGATTTAGAGTTCCAAATTGATCTATAATTGTAGGAGAGAAGAGAGTGAAACCTAAAAATAAACACTGCTACAGTAAACGAATGCTTCAACCTAGAAGAACAAAATTTGGTGAGCCAAGTGGGATTTGTGTACTGATCATTACCACAAGTGTCATCAAGATTGGGTGAAAAAATATTGTTCGTATTTTGGAAACTCGTAATTTCTTGGAAGCTTGGCAACTCCTTTCAATGAAAGTGCTTTTCCACAGTATTTGCTTACTGCTACTTGAAGTGGAAACAAACCATAGAGAGAAAACTGAGAACTCCTTTATTATGTCAAGTTTCAAAGAGCTACTACAAACTATGTTAGATTTAAAGTAATAAAATTCATCTATGTATATAGGAGACAACAGAGTGAAACCTAAAAATAAAAATTGCTACTGAAAACGAACGCTTCAACCTAGAAGAGCAAAATTTGATGAGCAAAGTGCGATTTATATATTGATCATTACCACCAAGAATCATCAAGATTGGGCCAAAAAATATTTGCTGGTATTTCGGAAACTCTTTCATTATTGGACGCTTGGCAACCCCTTTCAATGAAAGTGCTTATCGCCAGACTCTGATTAGGGCTACCTGAAGAGGAAACAAACCATAGAGAAAAAACTGAGAAATACTTTATTTTGTCAAGTTTCAAAGAGCTACTACAAACCATGTTGGATTTATAATTCCAAATTCATCTATCTATATAGGAGAGAACCGAGTGAAACCTAAAAATAAAACTGCTACTGTAAACGAACGCTTCAACCTAGAAGACCAAAATTTGGTGAGCCAATTGTTATTTGTGTACTGATCATTACCAAAAAGTATCATCAAGATTGGGTGAAAAAATATTTGCTGGTTTTTCGAAAACTCGTAATTTCTTGAAAGCTTGGCAAACACTTTCAATGAAAGTGCTTATCCACAGTCTCTGCTTAGGGCTACTTGAAGTGGAAACAAACCAGGGACACACAGCTGAGAACTACAATATTTTGTCAACTTTCAAAGAGCTACTACAAACCAGGTTGGATTTAGAGTTCCAAATTCATCTATGTATATAGGAGAGAACAGAGGGAAACATAAAAATGAAAACCTCTACTGTAAACGAACGCTTTAACCTAGAAGAACAAAATTTGGTGAGCCAAGTGGAATTTGTGTACTGATCATTAACACCAAGTAGCATCATGTTTGGGTGAAAAAATATTTGCGGGTATTTCGGAAACTCATAATTTGTTGGAAGCTTGGCAACCCCTTTTAATGAAAGTGCCTTTCCAAAGTCTCTTCTTAGGGCTACTTAAAGAGGAAACAAACCATAGAGAAAAAAATGAGAGCTAATTTATTTTGTCAAGTTTCAATGAGCTACTACAAACCATGTTGGATTTAGAGTTCCAAATTCCTCTATCTATATCGGAGAGAAAAGAGGGAAACCTAAAAATAAAAAATGCTTCTGTAAACGAACGTTTCAACCTAGAAGAACAAAATTTGGTGAGCCAAGTGGGATTTGTGTACTGATCATTACCACCAAGTATCATCAAGATTGGGTGAAAAAATATTTGCAGAAATTTCGGAAACTCGTAATTTCTTGGAAGCTTGTCAACCCCTATCAATGAAAGTGCTTTTCACCAGTCTCTGCTTAGGGGTACTTGAAAAGGAAACAAACCATAGAGACAAAACTGAGAACTACTTTATTTTGTTAATTTTGAAAGAGCTACTACAAACTATGTTGGATTTAGAGTTCCAAATTCATCTATATATATAGGAGACAACGGAGTGAAACCTGAAAATAAAAACTCCAACTGTAAACGAACGCTTCAACCTAGAATAACAAAATTTGGTGAGACAAGTGGTATTTGTTAAGTGATCATTACCACCATGTATCATCAAGATTGGGCGAAATAATATTTGCTGGTATTTCGGAAACTCGTACATTCTTGGACGCTTGGAATCCACTTTCAATGAAAGTGCTTTTCGCCAGTCTCTGATTAGGGCTACTTGAAGAGGAAACAAACCATAGAGACAAAACTGTGAACTACTTTATTTTGCCAAGTTTCAAAGAGCTACAACAAACCATGTTGGATTTAGAGTTCCAAGTTCATCTATCTAAATAGGAGTGAACCAAGTGAAACCTAAAAATAAAAACTGCTACTGTAAACGAACGCTTCAACCTAGAAGAACAAAATTTGGTGAGCCAATTGGGATTTGTGTACTGATCTTTACCACCAAGTATCATCAAGATTGGGTGAGAAAATATTTGCTAGTATTTCGAAAACTCGTAATTTCTTGAAAGCTTGGCAAACCCTTTCAATGAAAGTGCTTTTCCACAGTCTCTGCTTAGGGCTACTTGAAGTGGAAACAAACCAAGGACACACAGCTGAGAACTACTTTATTTTGTCATGTTTCAAAGAGCTACTATAAACCAGGTAGGATTTAGAGTTCCAAATTCATCTATGTATATAGGAGAGAAGAGAGGGAATCCTAAAAATAAAGACTGCTACTGTAAACGAACGCTTCAACCTAGAAGAACAAAATTTGGTGAGCCAAGTGGGATTTGTGTACTGATCATTACCACAAGTGTCATCAAGATTGGGTGAAAAAATATTTGGTGGTATTTCGGAAACTCGTAATTTCTTGGAATGTTGGAAAGCCCTTTCAATGAAAGTGTTTTTCCACAGTATCTGCTTAGGTTTACTTGAAGTGGAAACAAACCATAGAGATAAAACTGAGAACTACTTTATTATGTCAAGTTTCAAAGAGTTACTACAAACTATGTTGGATTTAAAGTACCAAATTCATCTATCTATATAGGAGACAACAGAGTGAAATGTAAAAATAAAAATTGCTACTGTAAACGAACGCTTCAACCTAGAAGAGGAAAATTTGGTGAGCAAAGTGGGATTTGTATATTGATCATTACCACCAAGAATCATCAAGATTGGGCCAAAAAATATTTGCTGGTATTTCGGAAACTCGTACATTATTGGACGCTTGGCAACCCCTTTCAATGAAAGTGCTTTTCCACAGTCTGTGCCTAGGGCTACTTGACGAGGAAACAAACCATAGAGAAAAAACTGAGAGCTACTTTATTTTGCCAAGTTTCAAAGACCTACTACAAACCATGTTGGATTTATAGTTCCAAATTCATCTATCTATATAGAAGAGAACCAAGTGAAACCTAAAAATAAAAACTGCTACTGTAAACGAACGCTTCAACATAGAAGAACTAAATTTGGTGAGCCAATTGGGATTTGTGTACTGATCATTACCAAAAAGTATCATCATGATTGGGTGAAAAAATATTTGCTGGTATTTCGAAAACTCGTAATTTCTTGAAAGCTTGGCAAACCCTTGCCATGAAACTGCTTTTCAACAGTCTCTGCTTTGGGCTACTTCAAGTGGAAACAAACCAAGGTCACACAGCTGAGAACTACTTTGTTTTGTCAAGTTTCATGGAGCTACTACAAACCAGGTTGGATTTAGAGTTCCAAATTTATCTATAATTGTAGGAGAGAAGAGAGTGAAACCTAAAAATAAACACTGCTACAGTAAACGAACGCTTCAACCTAGAAAAACAAAATTTGGTGAGCCAAGTGGGACTTCGGTACTGATCATTATCACCAAGTATCATCAAGATTGGGTGAAAAAATATTTGGTGGTATTTCGGAAACTCGTAATTTCTTGGAAGCTTGGCAACCCCTTTCAATGAAAGTGTTTTTCCCCAGTATCTCTTAGGGCTACTTGAAGTGGAAACAAACCATAGAGACAAACTGAGAACTACTTTATTAGGTTAAGTTTCAATGATCTACTACAAATCATGTTGGATTTAGAGTTCCAAATTCATCTATCTATATAGGAGAGAAGAGACTGAAACCTAAAAATATTAACTGCTACTGTAAAGCAACGCTTCAACCTAGAAGGACAAAAATTGGTGAGCCAAGTGGGACTTGAATACTGATAATTGCCACCAAGTATCATCAAGATTGGGCGAAAAAATATTTGCTGGTATTTCGGAAACTCGTACTTTCTTGGACACTTGGCAACCCCTTTCAATGAAAGTGCTTTTTGCCAGTCTCTGATTAGGACTATATGAAGAGGAAACAAACCATAGAGACAAAACTGAGAACTACTTTATTTTGCCAAGTTTCAAAGAGCTACTACAAACCATGTTTGATTTAGAGTTCCAAATTCATCTACCTATATAGGAGAGAACAGAGTGAAACCTAAAAATAAAAACTGCTACTGTTAACGATCACTTCAACCTAGAAGAACAAAATTTGGTGAGCCAATTGGGATTTGTGTACTGATCATTACCACCAAGTATCATCAAGATTCGGTGAAAAAATATTTGCTGGTATTTCGAAAACTCGTAATTTCTTTGAAGCCAGGCAACCCATTTCAATGAAAGTGCTTTTTCACAGTCTCTGCTTAGGGCTACTTGAAGAGGAAAAAACCATAGACACAAAACTGAGAACTACTTTATTTTGTCAAGTTTACAAGAGCTACTATAAACCATCTTGGATTTAGAGTTCCAAATTCATCTATCTGTGTAGGAGAGATCACAGTGAAACCTAAAAATAAAAATTGCTACTGTAAATGAACGCTTCAACCAGAAACAAATTTTGGTGAATCAAGTGGAATTTGTGTTCTGATCATTACCACCAAGTATCATCAAGATTGGGTGAAAAAATATTTGCTGGTATTTCGGAAACTCGTAATTTCTTGGAAGCTTGGCAACCCCTTTCAATGAAAGTGCTTTTCTACAGTCTCTGCTTAGGGCTACTGTAAGAGGCAACAAACCATAGAGACAAAACTGAGAACTACATTATTTTGTCAAGTTTCAAAGAGCTACTACAAACCATGTTGGATTTAGAGTTCCAATTTTATCTATCTATAAAAGAGAGAACAGAGTGAATCCTGAAAATAAAAACTGCTACTCTAAATGAACGCTTCAACCTAGAAGAACAAAGTTTGGTGAGCCAAGTGGGATTTGTTTTCTGATCATTTCATCAAGATTGAGTCAAAATATATTTTCTGGTATTTCGAAAACTTGTAATTTCTTGAAAGCTTGGCAAACCCTTTCAATGGAAGTGCTTTTCCACAGTCTCTGCTTAGGGCTACTTGAAGTGCAAACAAACCAAGAACACACCGCTGAGAACTGGTTTATTTTGTCAAGTTTCAAAGAGCTACAACAAACCATGGTTGGATTTAAAGTTCCAAATTCATCTATCTATATAGGAGACAACAGAGGGAAATCTAAAAATAAAAACTGGTACTGTAAACGAACATTTCAACCTAGAAGAACAAAATTAGGTGAGCCAATTGGGATTTGTGTACTGACCATTACCACCAAGTACCATCAAGATTGGGCGAAAAAATATTTGCTAGTATTTCGGAAACTCGTAATTTCTTGGAAGCTTGGCAACCCCTTTCAATTAAAGTGCTATTCGCCAGTCTCACATTCGGGCTACTTGAAGAGGAAAAAAACCATAGAGACAAAACTGAGAACTACTTTATTTTGCCAAGTTTCAAAGGGCTACTACAAACCATGTTGGATTTCGAGTTCCAAATTCCTCTATCTATATAGGAATAGAAAAGAGGGAAACCTAAAAGTAAAAACTGCTACTGTAAACAAATGCTTCAATCTAGAAGAACAAAATTTGGTGAGCCAAGTGGGATTTGTGTACTAATCATTACCACCATGTATCATCAAGATGGGTGAAAAGATATTTGCAGGAATTTCGGAAACTCTTAATTATTGGAGGCATGGAACCCCTTTCAATGAAAGTGCTTTTCAACAGTCTTTTCTTAGGGGTACTTGAAGTTGAAACATCGTAGAGACAAAACTTAGAACTACCTTATTTTTTCAAGTTTCAAAGAGCTACTACAAACCATTTTGGATTTGGAGTTCCAGAATCATCTATCTGTATAGGTGAAAACAGAGTGAAACCTAAAAATAAAAACTGCAACTGTAAATAACGCATCAACCTAGAATAAAAAATGTGGTGAGCCTAGTGGGATTTGTGTACTTATCATTACCACCAAGTATCATCAAGTTTGGGTGAAAAAATATTTGCTTCTATTTCAGAAACTAGTAATTTCTTGGAAGCTTGGGCAACCCCTTTCAATGAACGGGATTTTCCACAGTATCTGCTTAGGGCTACTTGAAGTGGAAACAAACCATAGACACAAAACGGAAAACTACTCTATTTTGTCATGTTTCAAAGAGCTACTACAAACCATGTTGGATTTAGATTTCCAAATTCATCTATGTATATAGGAGAGAACAGAGGGAAACCTAAAAATAAAAACTGCTACTGTAAACGAACGATTCAACCTAGAAGAACAAAATTTGGTGAGCCTAGTGGGATTTGTGTAGTGATCATTACCACCAAGTATTATCAAGATGGGGCAAAAAAAATATTTGCTGGTATTTCAGAAACTCGTACATTCTTGGACGCTTGGCAACCCCTTTCAATAAAATTGCTTTTCGACAGTCTCTGATTAGGGCTACTTGAAAAGGATACAAACAAGGGAGACAAAACTGAGAACTACTTTATTTTGCCAAGTTTCAAAGACCTACTACAAACCATGTTGTATTTAGAATTCCAAATTCATCTATCTATATAGGAGAGAAGAGACTGAAACCTAAAAATATAAACTGCTACTGTTATCGAACGCTTCAACCTAGAAGAACAAAATTTGGTGAGCCAATTGGGACTTGTGTACTGATCATTACCACCAAGTATCATCAAGATGGGGCGAAAAAATATTTGCTGGTATTTCGAAAACTCGTAATTTCTTTCAAGCCTGGCAACCCATTTCAATGAAAGTGCTTTTTTACAATCTCTGCTTAGGGCTACTTGAAGAGGAAACAAACCATAGAAACAAAACTGAGAACTATTTTATTTCGTCAAGTTTCAAAGAGCTACTACAAACCATGTTGGATTTAGAGTTCCAAATTCATCTATCTCTATACGTGACAACAGAGTGAATCCTGAAAATAAAAACTGCTACTTAAACGAACGCTTCAACCTAGAAGAACAAAATTTGGTGAGCCAAGTGCGATTTGTATACTGATGTTTACCACCAATATCATCAAGATTGGGCGAAAAAATATTTGCTAGTATTTCGGAAATTCGTACTTTCTTGGACACTTGGCAACCCCTTTCAATGAAAGTGCTTTTCGCCAGTCTCTGATTAGGGCTACTTGAAGAGGAAACAAACCATAGAGACAAATCTGAGAACTACTTTATTTTGCCAAGTTTCAAAGAGCTACTACAAACTATGTTTTATTTAGAGTTCCAAATTCATCTACCTATATAGGAGAGAACAGAGTGAAACCTAAAAATAAAAACTGCTACTGTTATCGAACGCTTCAACCTAGAAGAACAAAATTTGGTGAGCCATTTGGGATTTGTGTACTGATCATTACCACCAAGTATCTTCAAGATTCTGTGAAAAAATATTTGCTGGTATTTCGAAAACTCGTAAATTCTTTGAAGCCTGGCAACCCATTTCAATGAAAGTGCTTTTTCACAGTCTCTGCTTAGGGCTACTTGAAGAGGAAACAAAACATAGACACAAAACTGAGAACTACTTTATTTTGTCAAGTTTCAAACAGCTACTACAAACCATCTTGGATTTAGAGTTCCAAATTCATCTATCTGTATAGGAGAGAACACAGTGAAACCTAAAATAAAAATTGCTACTGTAAATGAACGCTTCAACCAGAAACAAATTTTGGTGAATCAAGTGGAATTTTTGTTCTGATCATTACCACCAAGTATCATCAAGATTGGGCGAAATAATATTTGCTGGTATTTCGGAAACTCGTACTTTCTTGGACACTTGGCAACCCCTTTCAATGAAAGTGCTTTTCGCCAGTCTCTGATTAGGGCTACTTGAAGAGGAAACAAACCATAGAGACAAAACTGAGAACTACTTTATTTTGCCAAGTTTCAAAGAGCTACTACAAACCATGTTTGATTTAGAGTTCCAAATTCATCTACCTATATAGGAGAGAAGAGAGTGAAACCTAAAAAGAAAAACTGCTACTGTTAACGAACGCTTCAACCTAGAAGAACAAAATTTGGTGAGCCAATTGGGATTTGTGTACTGATCATTACCATCAAGTATCATCAATATTCGGTGAAAAAATATTTGCTGGTGTTTGGAAAACTCGTAATTTCTTTGAAGCCAGACAACCCATTTCAATGAAAGTGCTTTTTCACAGTCTCTGCTTAGGGCTACTTGAAGAAGAAACAAACCATAGACACAAAACTGAGAACTACTTTATTTTGTCAAGTTTCAAAGAGCTACTACAAACCATCTAGGATTTAGAGTTCCAAATTCATCTATCTGTGTAGGAGAGATCAAAATGAAAAATAAAAATAAAAAAAAATGCTACTGTAAATGAACGCTTCAACGAGAAACAAATTTTGGTGAATCAAGTGGAATTTGTGTTCTAATCATTACCACCAAGTATCATCAAGATTGGGTGAAAAAAATATTTGCTGGTATTTCGGAAACTCGTAATTTCTTGGAAGCTTGGCAACCCCTTTCAATGAAAGTGCTTTTCTACAGTCTCTGCTTAGGGCTACTGTAAGAGGAAACAAACCATAGAGACAAAACTGAGAACTACATTATTTTGTCAAGTTTCAAAGAAGTACTGCCAACCATGTTGGATTTAGAGTTCCAAATTTATCTATCTATTAAAGAGAGAACAGAGTGAATCCTGAAAATAAAAACTGCTACTGTAAACGAAGGCTTCAACCTAGAAGAACAAAATTTGGTGAGCCAAGTGGGATTTGTATACTGATCATTTCATCAAGATTGAGTCAAAATATATTTTCTGGTATTTCGAAAACTCATAATTTCTTGAAAGCTTGGCAAACCATTTCATTGAAAGTGCTTTTCCACAGTCTCTGCTTAGGGCTACTTGAATTGCAAACAAACCAAGAACACACCGCTGAGAACTGCTTTATTTTGTCAAGTTTCAAAGAGCTAATACAAACCAGGTTGGATTTAGAGTTGCAAATTTATCTATTTATAGAGGAGAGCAGAGAGTGAAATGTAAAAATAAAAACTGCTACTGTAAACGAAAGCTTCAACCTAGAAGAACATAATTTGGTGAGCCAAGTGTTATTTGTGTACTGATCATTACCACCAAGTATCATCAAGATTGGTTGAAAAAAAATATTTGCTGGTATGTAGGAAACTCGTAATTTCTTGGAAGTTTGGCAACTCCTTTCAATGAAAGTGCTTTTCCACAGTGTCTACATAGGGCTACATGAAGAGGAAAAAAACCATAGAGAAAAAACTGAGAACTACTTTATTTTGTCTAGTTTCAAAAGCTACTACAAACCATTTTGGATTTAGAGTTCCAAATACATCTATCTGTATAGGAGAGAACAGAGTGAAACCTAAAAAATAAAAACTGCTACAGTAAATAACACTTCAACCTAGAAGAACAAAATTTGGTAAGCCAAGTGGGATTTTTGTACTGATCATTACCACCAAGTATCATCAAGATTGGGTGAAAAAATATTTGCTGGTATTTCGGAAACTCGTAATATCTTGGAATCTTGGCAACCCCTTTCAAGGAATGTGCCCTTCGCCAGTCTCTGATTAGGGCTACTTGAAAGGAAACAATCCATAGAGACAAAAATCAGAGCTACTTTATTTTGTCATGTTTCAAAGAGCTACTCCAAACCATGTT
>NW_027516246.1:0-62756 GCF_048772815.1 Callospermophilus lateralis
CGAACGTTTCAAGCAAGAAGAATGAAAATTGGCCAGATAAGTGGACTTATTGAATTGATCATTACCACAGAGAATCATGAAGATTGGGTGAAAAAAAATTTGCCGACATTTCAGAAAACCAGTACTTTTTTGGGAGCTTGGCACACCTTTGAAATGAAAGTGTCTTTCGGCAGTCTATGCTTGGGGTAATTCAAGAGGAGACAAACCATAGACATAAAACTTAGAACTACTTTATTTTGTCAAGTTTCAAGGAGCAAGCACAAACCGTGTTTGATTCAGAGTTCCAAACACATCTATCTATATGGGAGAAAACAGAGTGAAACGTAAAAACTCCAACTGTTACTGGTAACGAACGCTTCATCCTAGAAGAGTGAATATTGGGCAGCTAAGTGGACTTAGTGAACTGATCGTTACCACAAGAATCATCAGGATCGGATGAAAAAATTTTTGCCGACTATTCAGAAAAACAGTAGTTTTTTGGAAGCTTGGCACACCTTTCCAATGAAAGTGTCTTACGCAGTCTCTCCTTTTGGCTACTTCAAGAGGAAACAAACCATAGATACAGAACTTAGAACTACTTTATTTTGTGAAGTTTCAAATAGCTAGCACAAACCGTGTTTGATTTAGAGTTCCAAACACATCTATCTATATAGGAGAAAACAGATTGAAACCTAAAAATTCAAAGTGTCACTGGAAACGAACGCTTCAAGCAAGAAGAGTGAAAATTGGGCAGCTAAGTGGACTTAGTGAACTGATCATTACCATAGAGAATCATCTAGTTTGGGTGAAAAAATATTTGCCGAGATTTCAGAAATCCAGTAGTTTTTTGGAAGCTTGGCACACCTTTGAAATGAGAGTGGCTTTCGGCAGTCTCTGTTGGGGTACTACAAGAGGAAACAAACCATAGACATAGAACTTAGAACTACATTATTTTGTCAAGTTTCAAGGAGCTAGCACAAACCGTGTTTGATTTAGAATTCCAAACACATCTATCTATATAGGAGGAAATAGAGTGAAACCTAAAAATTCGAAGTGTTACTGGAAACGAACGCTTCAAGCAAGAAGAGTGAAAATTGGGCAGCTAAGTGGACTTAGTAAACTGATCATTACCACAGACAATCATCTAGATTGGGTGAAAAAATATTTGCCGAGATTTCAGAAATCCAGTAGTTTTTTGGAAGCTTGGTACACCTTTGAAATGAAAGTGTCTTTCGGCAGTCTCTGTTGGGGTACTACAAAAGGAAACAAACCATAGACATAGAACTTAGAACTACTTTATTTTGTCAAGTTTCAAGGAGCTAGCACAAACCGTGTTTGATTCAGAGTTCCAAACACATCTATCTATATGTTAGAAAACAGAGTGTAACGTAAATCTCCGACTGTTACTGGTAACGAACGCTTCATCCTAGAAGAGTGAATATTGGGCAGCTAAGTGGACTTAGTGAACTGATCATTACCACAAGAATCATCAGGATTGGATGAAAAAATATTTGCCGACTATTCAGAAAACCAGTAGTTTTTTGGAAGCTTGGCACACCTTTCCAATGAAAGTGTCTTACGCAGTCTCTGCTTGTGGCTACTTCAAGAGGAAACAAACCATAGAGACAGAACTTAGAACTACTTTATTTTGTGAAGTTTCAAAGAGCTAGCACAAACCGTGTTTGATTTAGAGTTCCAAACACATCTATCTATATAGGAGAAAACAGAGTGAAACGTAAAAACTCAAACTATTACTGGTAACGAACGCTTCATCCTAGAAGAGTGAATATTGGGCAGCTAAGTGGACTTAGTGAACTGATCCTTACCACAAGAATCATCAGGATCGGATAAAAAAATATTTGCCGACTATTCAGAAAAACAGTAGTTTTTTGGAAGCTTAGCACAGCTTTCCAATGAAAGTGTCTTACGCAGTGTCTGCTTGTGGCTACTTCAAGAGGAAACAAACCATAGAGACAGAACTTGGAACTACTTTATTTTGTGAAGTTTCAAAAAGCTAGCACAAACCGTGTTTGATTTAGAGTTCCAAACACATCTATCTATATAGGAGAAAACAGAGTGAAACCTAAAATTTCAAAGTGTCACTGGAAACGAACGCTTCAAGCAAGAAGAATGAAAATTGGGCAGCTTAGTGGACTCATTGAATTGATCATTACCACAGAGAATCATGAAGATTGGGTGAAAAAAAATTTGCCAAGATTTCAGAAAACCAGTACTTTTTTGGAAGCTTGGCACACCTTTGAAATGAAAGTGTCTTTCGGGCTGTCTATGCTTGGGGTAATTCAAGAGGAAACAAACCACAAAGACAGAACTTAGAACTACTTTATTTTGTCAAGTTTCAAGGAGCTAGCACAAACCGTGTTTGATTTAGACTTCCAAACACATCTATCTATATAGGAGAAAATAGAGTGAAACCTAAAAATTCGAAGTGTTATTGGAAACGAACGCTTCAAGCAAGAAGAATGAAAATTGGGCAGCTAAGTGGACTTATTGAATTGATCATTACCACAGAGAATCATGAAGATTGGGTGAAAAAAAATTTGCCGAGATTTCAGAAAACCAGTACTTTTTTGGAAGCTTGGCACACCTTTGAAATGAAAGTGTCTTTCAGCAGTCTCTGCTTGGGGTAATTCAAGAGGAAACAAACCACAACGACAGAACTTAGAACTACTTTATTTTGTCAAGTTTCAAGGAGCTAGCACAAACCGTGTTTGATTTAGACTTCCAACCACATCTATCTATATAGGAGGAAATAGAGTGAAACCTAAAAATTCGAAGTGTTACTGGAAACGAACGCTTCAAGCAAGAAGAATGAAAATTGGGCAGCTAAGTGGACTTATTGAATTGATCATTACCACAGAGAATCTTGAAGATTGGGTGAAAAAAAATTCTCAGAGATTTCAGAAAACCAGTACTTTTTTGGAAGCTTGGCACAACTTTGAAATCAAAGTGTCTTTCGGCAGTCTCTGCTTGGGGTAATTCAAGAGGAAACAAACCACAAAGACAGAACTTAGAACTACTTTATTTTGTCAATTTTCAAGGAGCTAGCACAAACCGTGTTTGATTTAGACTTCCAACCACATCTATCTATATAAGAGGAATCAGAGTGAAACCTAAAAATTCAAAGTGTCACTGGAAACGAACGCTTCAAGCAAAAAGAAAGAAAATTGGGCAGCTAAGTGGACTTATTGAATTGATCATTACCACAGAGAATCATGAAGATTGGGTGAAAAAAAAATTGCCGATATTTCAGAAAACCAGTACTTTTTTGGAAGCTTGGCACACCTTTGAAATGAAAGTGTCTTTCGGCAGTCTCTGCTTGGGGTAATTCAAGAGGAAACAAAGCACAAAGACAGAACTTAGAACTACTTTATTTTGTCAAGTTTCAAGGAGCTAGCACAAACTGTGTTTGATTTAGACTTCCAACCACATCTATCTATATAGGAGGAAATAGAGTGAAACCTAAAAATTCGAAATGTTACTGGAAACGAACGCTTCAAGCAAGAAGTGTGAAAATTGTGCAGCTAAGTGGACTTAGTGAACTGATCATTACCACAGAGAATCATCTAGATTGGGTGAAAAAATATTTGCCGAGATTTCAGAAATCCAGCAGTTTTTTGGAAGCTTGGCACACCTTTGAAATGAAAGTGTCTTTCGGCAGTCTCGGTTGGGGTACTTCAAGAAAAAACAAACCATAGACATAGAACTTAGAACTACTTTATTTTGTCAAGTTTCAAGGAGCTAACACAAACCGTGTTTGATTCAGAGTTCCAAACAAATCTATCTATATGGGAGAAAACAGAGTGAAACGTAAAAACTCCAACTGGTACTGGTAACGAACGCTTCATCCTAGAAGAGTGAATATTGGGCAGCTAAGTGAACTTAGTGAACTGATCATTAGCACAAGAATCATCAGGATCGGATGAAAAAATATTTGCCAACTACTCAGAAAACCAGTAGTTTTTTGGAAGCTTGGCACACCTTTGAAATGAAAGTGTCTTACGCAGTCTCTGCTTGTGGCTACTTCAAGAGGAAACAAACCATAGAGACAGAACTTAGAACTACTTTATTTTGTGAAGTTTCAAATAGCTAGCACAAACCTTGTTTGATTTAGAATTCCAAACACATCTATCTATATAGGAGAAAACAGAGTGAAACCTAAAAATTCAAAGTGTACTGGAAACGAACGCTTCAAGCAAGAAGAATGAAAATTGGGCAGCTAAGTGGACTCACTGAAATGATCATTACCACAGAGAATCATGAAGATTAGGTGAAAAAAAAATTGCCGAGATTTCAGAAAACCCGTCCTTTTTTGGAAGCGTGGCACACCTTTGAAATGAAAGTGTCTTTCGGCAGTCTCTGCTTGGGGTAATTCAAGAGGAAACAAACCACAAAGACAGAACTCAGAACTACTTTATTTTGTCAAGTTTCAGGGAGCTAGGAAAAACCGTGTCTGATTTAGACTTCCAAACACATCTATCTATATAGGAGGAAATAGTGTGAAACCTAAAAATTCGAAGTGTTACTGGAAACGAACGCTTCAAGCAAGAAGAGTGAAAATTGGGCAGCTAAATGGACTCATTGAATTGATCATTCCCACAGGGAATCATGATTTGGGTGAAAAAATATTCGCCGTGATTTCAGAAATCCAGTAGTTTTTTGGAAACTTGGCACACCTTTGAAATAAAAGTGTCTTTCGGCAGTCTATGTTGGGGTACTTCAAGAGGAAACAAACCATAGACACAGAACTTAGAACTACTTTATTTTGTCAAGTTTCAAGGAGCTATCCCAAACCGTGTTTGATTCAGAGTTCCACACACATCTATCTATATGGGAGAAAACAGAGTGAAACGTAAAAACTCAAACTGTTACTGGTAACGAACGCTTCATCCTAGAAGAGTGAATATTGGGCAGCTAAGTGGAGTTAGTGAATTGATCATTACCACAGAGACTCATCTAGATTGGGTGAAAAAATATTTGCCAAGATTTCAGAAAACCAGTACTTTTTTGGAAGCTTGGCACACCTTTGAAATGAAAGTGTCTTTCGGCAGTCTCTGTTGGGGTACTTCAAGAGGAAACAAACAATAGAGATAGAACTTAGAACTACTTTATTTTGTCAAGTTTCAAGGAGCTAGCACAAACCGTGTTTGATTCAGAGTTCCAAACACATCTATCTATATGGAGAAAACAGAGTGAAATGTAAAATCTCAAACTGTTACTGGTAACGAACGCTTCATCCTAGAAGAGTGAATATTGGGCAGCTAAGTGGACTTAGTGAACTGATCATTACCAAAAGAATCATCAGAATCGGATGAAAAAATATTTGCAGACTATTCAGAAAACCAGTAGTTTCTTGGAAGGTTGGCACACCTTTCCAATGAAAGTGTCTTACGCAGTCTCTGCTTGTGGCTACTTCAAGAGGAAACAAACCATAGAGACAGAACTTAGAACTACTTTATTTTGTGAAGTTTAAAAAAGCTAGCACAAACCGTGTTTGATTCCGAGTTCCAAACACATCTATCTATATAGGAGAAAAGAGAGTGAAACCCAAAAATTCAAAGTGTCACTGGAAACGAACATTTCAAGCAAGAAGAATGAAAATTGGGCAGATAAGTGGACTTATTGAATTGATCATTACCACAGAGAATCATGAAGATTTGGTGAAAAAAAATTTGCCGACATTTCAGAAAACCAGTACTTTTTTGGAAGCTTGGCACACCTTTGAAATGAAAGTGTCTTTCGGCAGTCTATGCTTGGGGTAATTCAAGAGGAGACAAACCATAGACATAAAACTTAGAACTACTTTATTTTGTCAAGTTTCAAGGAGGTAGCACAAACCGTGTTTGATTCAGAGTCCAAACACATCTAACTATATGGGAGGAAATAGAGTGAAACCTAAAAATTCGAAGTGTTACTGGAATCGAATGCTTCAAGCAAGAAGAGTGAAAATTGGGCAGCTAAGTGGACTTAGTGAACTGATCATTACCACAGAGAATCATCTAGATTGGGTGAAAAAATATTTGCCGAGATATCAGAAATCCAGTAGTTTTTTGGAAGCTTGGCACACCTTTGAAATGAAAGTGTCTTTCGACAGTCTCTGTTGGGGTACTACAAGAGGAGACAAACCATAGACATAAAACTTAGAACTACTTTATTTTGTCAAGTTTCAAGGAGCTAGCACAATCCGTGTTTGATTCAGAGTTCCAATCTCATCTATCTATATGGGAGAAAACAGAGTGAAACGTAAAAACTCAAACTATTACTGGTAACGAACGCTTCATCCTAGAAGAGTGAATATTGGGCAGCTAAGTGGACTTAGTGAACTGATCCTTACCACAAGAATCATCAGGATCGGATAAAAAAATATTTGCCGACTATTCAGAAAAACAGTAGTTTTTTGGAAGCTTAGCACAGCTTTCCAATGAAAGTGTCTTACGCAGTGTCTGCTTGTGGCTACTTCAAGAGGAAACAAACCATAGAGACAGAACTTGGAACTACTTTATTTTGTGAAGTTTCAAAAAGCTAGCACAATCCGTGTTTGATTTAGAGTTCCAAACACATCTATCTACATTGGAGAAAACAGAGTGAAACCTAAAATTTCAAAGTGTCACTGGAAACGAACGCTTCAAGCAAGAAGAATGAAAATTGGGCAGCTTAGTGGACTCATTGAATTGATCATTACCACAGAGAATCATGAAGATTGGGTGAAAAAAAATTTGCCAAGATTTCAGAAAACCAGTACTTTTTTGGAAGCTTGGCACACCTTTGAAATGAAAGTGTCTTTCGGCTGTCTATGCTTGGGGTAATTCAAGAGGAAACAAACCACAAAGACAGAACTTAGAACTACTTTATTTTGTCAAGTTTCAAGGAGCTAGCACAAACCGTGTTTGATTTAGACTTCCAAACACATCTATCTATATAGGAGAAAATAGAGTGAAACCTAAAAATTCGAAGTGTTATTGGAAACGAACGCTTCAAGCAAGAAGAATGAAAATTGGGCAGCTAAGTGGACTTATTGAATTGATCATTACCACAGAGAATCTTGAAGATTGGGTGAAAAAAAATTCTCAGAGATTTCAGAAAACCAGTACTTTTTTGGAAGCTTGGCACAACTTTGAAATCAAAGTGTCTTTCGGCAGTCTCTGCTTGGGGTAATTCAAGAGGAAACAAACCACAAAGACAGAACTTAGAACTACTTTATTTTGTCAATTTTCAAGGAGCTAGCACAAACCGTGTTTGATTTAGACTTCCAACCACATCTATCTATATAAGAGGAATCAGAGTGAAACCTAAAAATTCAAAGTGTCACTGGAAACGAACGCTTCAAGCAAAAAGAAAGAAAATTGGGCAGCTAAGTGGACTTATTGAATTGATCATTACCACAGAGAATCATGAAGATTGGGTGAAAAAAAAATTGCCGATATTTCAGAAAACCAGTACTTTTTTGGAAGCTTGGCACACCTTTGAAATGAAAGTGTCTTTCGGCAGTCTCTGCTTGGGGTAATTCAAGAGGAAACAAAGCACAAGGACAGAACTTAGAACTACTTTATTTTGTCAAGTTTCAAGGAGCTAGCACAAACTGTGTTTGATTTAGACTTCCAACCACATCTATCTATATAGGAGGAAATAGAGTGAAACCTAAAAATTCGAAGTGTTACTGGAAACGAACGCTTCAAGCAAGAAGTGTGAAAATTGTGCAGCTAAGTGGACTTAGTGAACTGATCATTACCACAGAGAATCATCTAGATTGGGTGAAAAAATATTTGCCGAGATTTCAGAAATCCAGCAGTTTTTTGGAAGCTTGGCACACCTTTGAAATGAAAGTGTCTTTCGGCAGTCTCGGTTGGGGTACTTCAAGAAAAAACAAACCATAGACATAGAACTTAGAACTACTTTATTTTGTCAAGTTTCAAGGAGCTAGCACAAACCGTGTTTGATTCAGAGTTCCAAACAAATCTATCTATATGGGAGAAAACAGAGTGAAACGTAAAAACTCCAACTGTTACTGGTAACGAACGCTTCATCCTAGAAGAGTGAATATTGGGCAGCTAAGTGAACTTAGTGAACTGATCATTAGCACAAGAATCATCAGGATCGGATGAAAAAATATTTGCCAACTACTCAGAAAACCAGTAGTTTTTTGGAAGCTTGGCACACCTTTGAAATGAAAGTGTCTTACGCAGTCTCTGCTTGTGGCTACTTCAAGAGGAAACAAACCATAGAGACAGAACTTAGAACTACTTTATTTTGTGAAGTTTCAAATAGCTAGCACAAACCTTGTTTGATTTAGAATTCCAAACACATCTATCTATATAGGAGAAAACAGAGTGAAACCTAAAAATTCAAAGTGTACTGGAAACGAACGCTTCAAGCAAGAAGAATGAAAATTGGGCAGCTAAGTGGACTCACTGAAATGATCATTACCACAGAGAATCATGAAGATTAGGTGAAAAAAAAATTGCCGAGATTTCAGAAAACCCGTCCTTTTTTGGAAGCGTGGCACACCTTTGAAATGAAAGTGTCTTTCGGCAGTCTCTGCTTGGGGTAATTCAAGAGGAAACAAACCACAAAGACAGAACTCAGAACTACTTTATTTTGTCAAGTTTCAGGGAGCTAGGAAAAACCGTGTCTGATTTAGACTTCCAAACACATCTATCTATATAGGAGGAAATAGTGTGAAACCTAAAAATTCGAAGTGTTACTGGAAACGAACGCTTCAAGCAAGAAGAGTGAAAATTGGGCAGCTAAATGGACTCATTGAATTGATCATTCCCACAGGGAATCATGATTTGGGTGAAAAAATATTCGCCGTGATTTCAGAAATCCAGTAGTTTTTTGGAAGCTTGGCACACCTTTGAAATAAAAGTGTCTTTCGGCAGTCTATGTTGGGGTACTTCAAGAGGAAACAAACCATAGACACAGAACTTAGAACTACTTTATTTTGTCAAGTTTCAAGGAGCTATCCCAAACCGTGTTTGATTCAGAGTTCCACACACATCTATCTATATGGGAGAAAACAGAGTGAAACGTAAAAACTCAAACTGTTACTGGTAACGAACGCTTCATCCTAGAAGAGTGAATATTGGGCAGCTAAGTGGAGTTAGTGAATTGATCATTACCACAGAGACTCATCTAGATTGGGTGAAAAAATATTTGCCAAGATTTCAGAAAACCAGTACTTTTTTGGAAGCTTGGCACACCTTTGAAATGAAAGTGTCTTTCGGCAGTCTCTGTTGGGGTACTTCAAGAGGAAACAAACAATAGAGATAGAACTTAGAACTACTTTATTTTGTCAAGTTTCAAGGAGCTAGCACAAACCGTGTTTGATTCAGAGTTCCAAACACATCTATCTATATGGGAGAAAACAGAGTGAAATGTAAAAACTCAAACTGTTACTGGTAACGAACGCTTCATCCTAGAAGAGTGAATATTGGGCAGCTAAGTGGACTTAGTGAACTGATCATTACCAAAAGAATCATCAGAATCGGATGAAAAAATATTTGCAGACTATTCAGAAAACCAGTAGTTTCTTGGAAGGTTGGCACACCTTTCCAATGAAAGTGTCTTACGCAGTCTCTGCTTGTGGCTACTTCAAGAGGAAACAAACCATAGAGACAGAACTTAGAACTACTTTATTTTGTGAAGTTTAAAAAAGCTAGCACAAACCGTGTTTGATTCCGAGTTCCAAACACATCTATCTATATGGGAGAAAACAGAGTGAAATGTAAAAACTCAAACTGTTACTGGTAACGAACGCTTCATCCTAGAAGAGTGAATATTGGGCAGCTAAGTGGACTTAGTGAACTGATCATTACCAAAAGAATCATCAGAATCGGATGAAAAAATATTTGCAGACTATTCAGAAAACCAGTAGTTTCTTGGAAGGTAGGCACACCTTTCCAATGAAAGTGTCTTACGCAGTCTCTGCTTGTGGCTACTTCAAGAGGAAACAAACCATAGAGACAGAACTTAGAACTACTTTATTTTGTGAAGTTTAAAAAAGCTAGCACAAACCGTGTTTGATTCCGAGTTCCAAACACATCTATCTATATAGGAGAAAAGAGAGTGAAACCCAAAAATTCAAAGTGTCACTGGAAACGAACGTTTCAAGCAAGAAGAATGAAAATTGGGCAGATAAGTGGACTTATTGAATTGATCATTACCACAGAGAATCATGAAGATTGGGTGAAAAAAAATTTGCCGACATTTCAGAAAACCAGTACTTTTTTGGAAGCTTGGCACACCTTTGAAATGAAAGTGTCTTTCGGCAGTCTATGCTTGGGGTAATTCAAGAGGAGACAAACCATAGACATAAAACTTAGAACTACTTTATTTTGTCAAGTTTCAAGGAGGTAGCACAAACCGTGTTTGATTGAGAGTCCAAACACATCTATCTATATGGGAGGAAATAGAGTGAAACCTAAAAATTCGAAGTGTTACTGGAATCGAATGCTTCAAGCAAGAAGAGTGAAAATTGGGCAGCTAAGTGGACTTAGTGAACTGATCATTACCACAGAGAATCATCTAGATTGGGTGAAAAATATTTGCCGAGATATCAGAAATCCAGTAGTTTTTTGGAAGCTTGGCACACCTTTGAAATGAAAGTGTCTTTCGACAGTCTCTGTTGGGGTACTACAAGAGGAGACAAACCATAGACATAAAACTTAGAACTACTTTATTTTGTCAAGTTTCAAGGAGCTAGCACAATCCGTGTTTGATTCAGAGTTCCAATCTCATCTATCTATATGGGAGAAAACAGAGTGAAACGTAAAAACTCAAACTATTACTGGTAACGAACGCTTCATCCTAGAAGAGTGAATATTGGGCAGCTAAGTGGACTTAGTGAACTGATCCTTACCACAAGAATCATCAGGATCGGATGAAAAAATATTTGCCGACTATTCAGAAAAACAGTAGTTTTTTGGAAGCTTAGCACAGCTTTCCAATGAAAGTGTCTTACGCAGTGTCTGCTTGTGGCTACTTCAAGAGGAAAAAACCATAGAGACAGAACTTGGAACTACTTTATTTTGTGAAGTTTCAAAAAGCTAGCACAAACCGTGTTTGATTTAGAGTTCCAAACACATCTATCTATATAGGAGAAAACAGAGTGAAACCTAAAATTTCAAAGTGTCACTGGAAACGAACGCTTCAAGCAAGAAGAATGAAAATTGGGCAGTTAAGTGGACTCATTGAATTGATCATTACCACAGAGAATCATGAAGATTGGGTGAAAAAAAAATTGCCAAGATTTCAGAAAACCAGTACTTTTTTGGAAGCTTGGCACACCTTTGAAATGAAAGTGTCTTTCGGCTGTCTATGCTTGGGGTAATTCAAGAGGAAACAAACCACAAAGACAGAACTTAGAACTACTTTATTTTGTCAAGTTTCAAGGAGCTAGCACAAACCGTGTTTGATTTAGACTTCCAAACACATCTATCTATATAGGAGAAAATAGAGTGAAACCTAAAAATTCGAAGTGTTATTGGAAACGAACGCTTCAAGCAAGAAGAATGAAAATTGGGCAGCTAAGTGGACTTATTGAATTGATCATTACCACAGAGAATCATGAAGATTGGGTGAAAAAAAATTTGCCGAGATTTCAGAAAACCAGTACTTTTTTGGAAGCTTGGCACACCTTTGAAATGAAAGTGTCTTTCAGCAGTCTCTGCTTGGGGTAATTCAAGAGGAAACAAACCACAACGACAGAACTTAGAACTACTTTATTTTGTCAAGTTTCAAGGAGCTAGCACAAACCGTGTTTGATTTAGACTTCCAACCACATCTATCTATATAGGAGGAAATAGAGTGAAACCTAAAAATTCGAAGTGTTACTGGAAACGAACGCTTCAAGCAAGAAGAATGAAAATTGGGCAGCTAAGTGGACTTATTGAATTGATCATTACCACAGAGAATCTTGAAGATTGGGTGAAAAAAAATTCTCAGAGATTTCAGAAAACCAGTACTTTTTTGGAAGCTTGGCACAACTTTGAAATCAAAGTGTCTTTCGGCAGTCTCAGCTTGGGGTAATTCAAGAGGAAACAAACCACAAAGACAGAACGTAGAACTACTTTATTTTGTCAATTTTCAAGGAGCTAGCAAAAACCGTGTTTGATTTAGACTTCCAACCACATCTATCTATATAAGAGGAATCAGAGTGAAACCTAAAAATTCAAAGTGTCACTGGAAACGAACGCTTCAAGCAAAATGAAAGAAAATTGGGCAGCTAAGTGGACTTATTGAATTGATCATTACCACAGAGAATCATGAAGATTGGGTGAAAAAAAAATTGCCGATATTTCAGAAAACCAGTACTTTTTTGGAAGCTTGGCACACCTTTGAAATGAAAGTGTCTTTCGGCAGTCTCTGCTTGGGGTAATTCAAGAGGAAACAAAGCACAAACACAGAACTTAGAACTACTTTATTTTGTCAAGTTTCAAGGAGCTAGCACAAACTGTGTTTGATTTAGACTTCCAACCACATCTATCTATATAGGAGGAAATAGAGTGAAACCTAAAAATTCGAAGTGTTACTGGAAACGAACGCTTCAAGCAAGAAGTGTGAAAATTGTGCAGCTAAGTGGACTTAGTGAACTGATCATTACCACAGAGAATCATCTAGATTGGGTGAAAAAATATTTGCCGAGATTTCAGAAATCCAGCAGTTTTTTGGAAGCTTGGCACACCTTTGAAATGAAAGTGTCTTTTGGCAGTCTCGGTTGGGGTACTTCAAGAGGAAACAAACCATAGACACAGAACTTAGAACTACTTTATTTTGTCAAGTTTCAAGGAGCTATCCCAAACCGTGTTTGATTCAGAGTTCCACACACATCTATCTATATGGGAGAAAACAGAGTGAAACGTAAAAACTCAAACTGTTACTGGTAACGAACGCTTCATCCTAGAAGAGTGAATATTGGGCAGCTAAGTGGAGTTAGTGAATTGATCATTACCACAGAGACTCATCTAGATTGGGTGAAAAAATATTTGCCAAGATTTCAGAAAACCAGTACTTTTTTGGAAGCTTGGCACACCTTTGAAATGAAAGTGTCTTTCGGCAGTCTCTGTTGGGGTACTTCAAGAGGAAACAAACAATAGAGATAGAACTTAGAACTACTTTATTTTGTCAAGTTTCAAGGATCTAGCACAAACCGTGTTTGATTCAGAGTTCCAAACACATCTGTCTTTATGGGAGAAAACAGAGTGAAACGTAAAAACTCAAACTGTTACTGGTAACGAAGGCTTCATCCTAGAAGAGTGAATATTGGGCAGCTATGTGGACTTAGTGAACTGATCATTATAAGAAGAATCATCAGGATCGGATGAAAAAATATTTGCCGACTATTCAGAAAACCAGTAGTTTCTTGGAAGGTTGGCACACCTTTCCATTGAAAGTGTCTTACGCAGTCTCTGCTTGTGGCTACTTCAAGAGGAAACAAACCATAGAGACAGAACTTAGAACTACTTTATTTTGTGAAGTTTCAAAAAGCTAGCACAAACCGTGTTTGATTTAGAGTTCCAAACACATCTGTCTTATAGGAGAAAACAGAGTGAAACCTAAAAATTCAAAGTGTCACTGGAAACGAACGCTTCAAGCAAGAAGAATTAAAAGTGGGCAGCTAAGTGGACTTATTGAATTGATCATTACCACAGAGAATCATGAAGATTGGGTGAAAGAAAATTTGCCGAGATTTCTGAAAACCAGTACTTTTTTGGAAGCTTGGCACACCTTTGAAATGAAAGTGTCTTTCGGCAGTCTCTGTTGGGGTACTTCAAGAGGAAACAAACCATAGAGACAGAACTTAGAACTACTTTATTTGTCAAGTTTCAAGGAGCTAGCACAAACCGTGTTTGATTCAGAGTTCCAAACACATCTATCTATATTGGAGAAAACAGAGTGAAACGTAAAATCTCAAACAGTTACTGGTAACGAACGGTAAATCCTAGAAGAGTGAATATTGGGCAGCTAAGTGGACTTAGTGAACTGATCATTACCACAGAGAATCATGAAGATTGGGTGAAAAAAAATTTGCCGACTATTCAGAAAAACAGTAGTTTTTTGGAAGCTGGCACAACTTTCGAATGAAAGTGTCTTACGCAGTCTCTGCTTGTGGCTACTTCAAGAGGAAACAAACCATAGAGACAGAACTTAGAACTACTTTATTTTGTGAAGTTTCAAAAAGCTAGCACAAACCGTGTTTGATTTAGAGTTCCAAACACATCTATCTATATAGGAGAAAACAGAGTGAAACCTAAAAATTGAAAGTGTCACTGGAAACGAACGCTTCAAACAAGAAGAATAAAAATTGGGCAGCTAAGTGGACTTATTGAATTGATCATTATCACAGAGAATCATGAAAATTGGGTGAAAAAAATTTTCCGAGATTTCAGAAAACCAGTACTTTTTTGGAAGCTTGGCACACCTTTGAAATGAAAGTGTCTTTCGGCAGTCTCTGTTGGGGTACTTCAATACGAAACAAATCATAGATATGGAACTTAGAACTACTTTATTTTGCCAAGTTTCAAGGAGGTATCACAAACCGTGTTTGATTCAGAGTTCCAAACACATCTATCTATATGGGAGAAAACAGAGTGAAACGTAAAAACTCAAACTGTTACTGGTAAAGAACGCTTCATCCTAGAAGAGTGAATATTGGGCAGCTAAGTGGACATAGTGAACTGATAATTACCACAAGAATCATCAGGATCGGATGAAAAAATATTTGCTGACTATTCAGAAAACCAGTAGTTTTTTGGAAGCTTGGCACACCTTTCCAATGACAGTGTCTTATGCAGTCTCTGCTTGTGGCTACTTCAAGAGGAAACAAACCATAGAGACAGAACTTAGAACTACTTTATTTTGTGAAGTTTCAAAAGCTAGCACAAACCGTGTTTGATTTAGAGTTCTAAACACATCTATCTATATAGGAGAAAACAGAGTGAAACCTAAAAATTCAAAGTGTCACTGGAAACGAACGCTTCAATCAAGAAGAATGAAAATGGGGCAGCTAAGTGGACTTATTGAATTGATCATTACCACAGAGAATCATGAAGATTGGGTGAAAAAAAATTTGCCGAGATTTCAGAAAACCAGTACTTTTTTGGAAGCTTGGCACACCTTTGAAATGAAAGTGTCTTTCGGCAGTCTCTGTTGGGGTACTACAAGAGGAAACAAACCATAGACATAGAAATTAGAACTACTTTATTTTGTCAAGTTTCAAGGAGCTAGCACAAACCGTGTTTGATTCAGAGTTCCAAACACATCTATCTATATGGGAGAAAACAAAGTGAAACCTAAAAACTCAAACTGTTACTGTTAATGAACGCTTCATCCTAGAGGAGTTAATATTGAGCAGCTAAGTGGACTTAGTGAACTGATCATTACCACAAGAGTCATCAGGATCGGATGAAAAAATATTTGCCGACTATTCAGAAAACCAGTAGTTTTTTGGAAGCTTGGCACACCTTTCCAATGAAAGTGTCTTAAGCAGTCTCTGCTTTTGGCTACTTCAAGAGGAAACAAACAATACAGACAGAACTTAGAACACATCTATCTATATAGGAGAAAACAGAGTGAAACCTAAAAATTCAAAGTGTCACTGGAGACGAAAGATTCAAGCAAGAAGAGTGAAAATTGGGCAGCTAAGTGGACTTAGTGAACTGATCATTACCACAGAGAATCATCTAGATTGTTTGAAAAATTATTTGCCGAGATTTCATAAATCCAGTAGTTTTTTTTAAGCTTGGCACACCTTTGAAATGAAAGTGTCTTTTCAGTCTCTGTTGGGGTACTACAAGAGGAAACAAACCATAGACATAGAACATAGAACTACTTTATTTTGTCAAGTTTCAAGGAGCAAGCACAAACCGTGTTTGACTTAGACTTCCAAACACATCTATCTATATAGGAGGAAATAGAGTGAAACCTAAAAATTCGAAGTGTTACTGGAAACGAACGCTTCAAGCAAGAAGAGTGAAAATTGGGGAGCTAAGTGGACTTAGTGAACTGATCATTACCACAGAGAATCATCTAGATTGTTTGAAAAAATATTTGCCGAGATTTCAGAAATCCAGTAGTTTTTTGGAAGCTTGGCACACCTTTGAAATGAAAGTGTCTTTCGGCAGTCTCTGTTGGGGAACTACAAGAGGAAACAAACTATAGACATAGAACTTAGAAATACTTTATTTTGTCAAGTTTCAAGGAGCTAGCACAAACCGTGTTTAATTCAGATTTCCAAACACATCTATCTATATAAGAGAAAACAGAGTGAAACGTAAAAACTCAAACTGATACTGGTAACGAACGCTTCATCCTAGAAGAGTGAATATTGGGCAGCTAAGTGGACTTAGTGAACTGATCATTACCACAAGAATCATCAGGATCGGATGAAAAAATATTTGCCGACTATTCAGAAAACCAGTAGTTTTTTGGAAGCTGGCACAACTTTCGAATGAAAGTGTCTTACGCAGTCTCTGCTTGTGGCTACTTCAAGAGGAAACAAACCATAGAGACAGAACTTAGAACTACTTTATTTTGTGAAGTTTCAAAAAGCTAGCACAAACCGTGTTTGATTTAGAGTTCCAAACACATCTATCTATATAGGAGAAAACAGAGTGAAACCTAAAAATTGAAAGTGTCACTGGAAACGAACGCTTCAAGCAAGAAGAATAAAAATTGGGCAGCTAAGTGGACTTATTGAATTGATCATTATCACAGAGAATCATGAAAATTGGGTGAAAAAAAATATTCCGAGATTTTAGAAAACCAGTACTTTTTTGGAAGCTTGGCACACCTTTGCAATGAAAGTGTCTTTCGGCAGTCTCTGTTGGGGAACTACAAGAGGAAACAAACCATAGACATAGAACTTAGAAATACTTTATTTTGTCAAGTTTCAAGGAGCTAGCACAAACCGTGTTTAATTCAGATTTCCAAACACATCTATCTATATAAGAGAAAACAGAGTGAAACGTAAAAACTCAAACTGATACTGGTAACGAACGCTTCATCCTAGAAGAGTGAATATTGGGCAGCTAAGTGGACTTAGTGAACTGATCATTACCACAAGAGTCATCAGGATCGGATGAAAACATATTTGCAGACTATTCAGAAAACCAGTAGTTTTTTGGAAGCTTGGCACACCTTTCCAATGAAAGTGTCTTATGCAGTCTCTGCTTGTGGCTACTTCAAGAGGAAACAAACCATAGAGAGAGAACTTAGAACTACTTTATTTTGTGAAGTTTCAAAAAGCTAGCACAAACCGTGTTTGTTTTAGAGTTCCAAACACATCTATCTATATAGGAGAAAACAGAGTGAAACCTAAAAATTCAAAGTGTCACTGGAAACGAACGCTTCAAGCAAGAAGAATGAAAATTTGGCTGCTAAGTGGACTTAGAATTGATCATTACCACAGAGAATCATGAAGATTGGGTGAAAAAAAATTTGCCGAGATTTTAGAAAACCAGTACTTTTTTGGAAGCTTGGCACACCTTTGCAATGAAAGTGTCTTTCGGCAGTCTCTGCTTGGGGTAATTCAAGAGGAAAGAAACCACAAAGACAGACTCAGAACTACTTTATTTTGTCAAGTTTCAAGGAGCTAGCACAAACCGTGTTTGATTTAGACTTCCAAACACATTTATCTATATAGGAGGAAATAGAGTAAAACCTAAAAATTCGAAGTGTTACTGGAAATGAACGCTTTAAGCAAGAAGAGTGAAAATTGGGCAGCTAAGTGGACTTAGTAAACTGATCATTACCACAGAGAACCATCTAGATTGGGTGAAAAAATATTTGCAGAGATTTCAGAAATCCAGTAGTTTTTTGGAAGCTTGGCACACCTTTGAAATGAAAGTGTCTTTCGGCAGTCTCTGTTGGGGTACTACAAGAGGAAACAAACCATAGAGATAGAACTTAGAACTACTTTATTTTGTCAAGTTTCAAGGAGCTAGCACAAACCTTGTTTGATTCAGAGTTCCAAACACATCTATCTATATGGGAGGAAACAGAGTGAAACGTAAAAACTCAAACTGTTATTTGTAACAAACGCTTCATCCTAGAAGAGTGAATATTGGGCAGCTAAGTGGACTTAGTGAATTGATCATTACCACAAGAATCATCAGGATCAGATGAAAAAATATTTGCCGACTATTCAGAAAACCAGTAGTTTTTTGGAAGCTTGGCAAACCTTTCCAATGAAACTGTCTTACGCAGTCTCTGCTTGTGGCTACTTCAAGAGGAAACAAACCATAGAGACAGAACTTAGAACTACTTTATTTTGTGAAGTTTCAAAATGCTAGCACAAACCGTGTTTGATTTAGAGTTCCAAACACATCTATCTATATAGGAGAAAACAGAGTGAAACCTAAAAATTCAAAGTGTCACTGGAAACGAACGCTTCAAGCAAAAAGAATAAAAATTGGGCAGCTAAGTGGACTTATTAAATTGATCATTACCACAGAGAATCATGAAGATTGGGTGAAAAATATTTTCCGATATTTCAGAAAACCAGTACTTTTTTGGAAGCTTGGCACAACTTTGAAATGAAAGTGTCTTTTGGCAGTCTCTGCTTGGGGTAATTCAAGAGGAAACAAACCACAAAGACAGAACTCAGAACTACTTTTTTTGTCAAGTTTCAAGGAGCTAGCACAAACCGTGTTTGATTTAGACTTCCAAACACATCTATCTATATAGGAGGAAATAGAGTGAAACCTAAAAATTTGAAGTGTTGCTGGAAACGAACGCTTCAAGCAAGAAGACTGAAAATTGAGCAGCTAAGTGGACTTAGTGAACTGATCATTACCACAGAGAATCATCTAGATTGGGTGAAAAAATATTTGCGAGATTTCAGAAATCCGGTAGTTTTTTGAAAGCTTGGCACACCTTTGAAATGAAAGTGTCTTTCGGCAGTCTCTGTTGGGGTACTACAAGAGGAAACAAACCATAGACATAGAACTTAGAACTACTTTATTTTGTCAAGTTTCAAGGAGCAAGCACAAACCGTGTTTGATTCAGAGTTCCAAACACATCTATCTATATAAGAAAAAACAGAGTGTAACGTAAAAACTCAAACTGTGATGGTAACGAACGCTTCATTCTAGAAGTGAATATTGGGCAGCTAAGTGGACTTAGTGAACTGATCATTACCACAAGAATCATCAGGATCAGATGAATAAGTATTTGCCGACTATTCAGAAAACCAGTAGTTTTTTGGAAGCTTGGCAGACCTTTGCAATGAAAGTGTCTTACGCAGTCTCTGTTTGGGGTAATTCAAGAGAAAACAATCCACAGAGACAGAACTTAGAACTACTTTATTGTGTCAAGTTTCAAGGAGCTAGCACAAACCGTGTTTGATTTAGACTTCCAAACACATCTATCTATATAGGAGGAAATAGAGTGAAACCTAAAAATTCGAAGTGTTACTGGAAACAAACGCTTCAAGCAAGAAGAGTGAAAATTGGGCAGCGAAGTGGACTTAGTGAACTGATCATTACCACAGAGAATCATCTAGATTGGGTGAAAAAATATTTGCGGGGATTCCAGAAATCAGTAGTTTTATGGAAGCTTGGCACACCTTTGAAATGAAAGTGTCTTTTGGCAGTGTGTGTTGGGGTACTTCAAGAGGAAACAAACCATAGACATAGAACTTAGAACTACTTTATTTTGTCAAGTTTCAAGGAGCTAGCACAAACCGTGTTTGATTCAGAGTTCCAAACACATCTATCTATATGGGGGAAAACAGAGTGAAACGTAAAAACTCAAACTGTTACTGGTAACGAATGCTTCATCCTAGAAGAGTGAATTTTGGGCAGCTAAGAAGACTTAGTGAACTGATCATTACCACAAGAATCATCAGGATCGGATGAAAAAATATTTGCCGACTATTCAGAAAACCAGTAGTTTTTTGGAAGCTTGGCACACCTTTCCAATGAAAGTGTCTTACGCAGTCTCTGCTTGTGGCTACTTCAAAGGAAACAAACCATAAAGACAGAACTTAGAACTACTTTATTTTGTCAAGTTTCAAAAACGTAACACAAACCGTGTTTGATTTAGAGTTCCAAACACATCTATCTATATAGGAGAAAACAGAGTGAAACCTAAAAATTCAAAGTGTCACTGGAAACGAACGCTTCAAGCAAGAAGAATGAAAATTGGGCAGCTAAGTGGACTTATTGAATTGATCATTAACACAGAGAATCATGAAGATTGGTTGAAAAAAAATTTGCCGAGATTTCAGAAAACCAGTACTTTTTTGGAAGCTTGGCACACCTTTGAAATGAAAGTGTCTTTTGGCAGTCTCTGCTTGGGGTAATTCAAGAGGAAACAAACCACAAAGACAGAACTTAGAACTACTTTATTTTGTCAAGTTTCAAGGAGCTAGAACAAACCGTGTTTGATTTATACTTCCAACCACATCTATCTATACAGGAGGAAATAGAGTGAAACCTAAAAATTCGAAGTGCTACTGGAAACGAATGCTTTAAGCAAGAAGAGTGAAAATTGGGCAGCTAAGTGAAGTTAGTGAACTGATCATTACCACAGAGAATCATCTAGATTGGGTGCAAAATCATTTGCCGAGATTTCAGAAATCCAGTAGTTTTTTGGAAGCTTGGCACACCTTTTAAATGAAAGTGTCTTTCGGCAGTCTCTGTTGGGGTACTACAAGAGGAAACAAACCATAGATATAGAACTTAGAGCTACTTTATTTTGTCAAGTTTCAAAAAGGTAGCACAAACCGTGTTTGATTTAGAGTACCAAACACATCTATCTATATAGGAGAAAACAGAGTGAAACCTAAAAATTCAAAGTGTCACTGGAATCGAACGCTTCAAGCAAGAAGAATGAAAATTGGGCAGCTAAGTGGACTTATTGAGTTGATCATTACCACAAAGAATCATGAAGATTGGGTCAAAAAAAATTTGCCGAGATTTCAGAAAACCAGTACTTTTTTGGAAGCTTGGCACACCTTTGAAATGAAAGTGTCTTTCGGCAGTGTCTGCTTGGGGTAATTCAAGAGGAAACAAACCACAAAGACAGAACTCAGAACTACTTTATTTTTTCAAGTTTCAAGGAGCTAGCACAAACCGTGTTTGATTTAGACTTGCAAACACATCTACCTATATAGGAGGAAATAGAGTGAAACCTAAAATTTCGAAGTGTTACTGGAAACGAACGCTTCAAGCAAGAAGAGTGAAAATTGGACAGCTAAGTGGACTTAGTGAACTGATCATTACCACAGAGAATCATCTAGATTGGGTGAAAAAATGTTTGCCGAGATTCAAGAAATCAGTAGCTTTATGGAAGCTTGGCACAACTTTGAAATGAAAGTGTCTATTGGCAGTCTCTGTTGGGGTACTTCAAGAGGAAACAAACCATAGACATAGAACTTAGAACTACTTTATTTTGTCAAGTTTCAAGGAGCTCGCACAAACCGTGTTTGATTCAGAGTTCCAAACACATCTATCTATATATGAGAAAACAGAGTGAAACGTAAAAACTCAAACTGTTACTGGTAACGAATGCTTCATCCTAGAAGAGTGAATTTTGGGCAGCTAAGAAGACTTAGTGAACTGATCATTACCACAAGAATCATCAGGATCGGATGAAAAAATATTTGCCGACTATTCAGAAAACCAGTTTTTTTTTGGAAGCTTGGCACACCTTTCCAATGAAAGTGTCTTACGCAGTCTCTGCTTGTGGCTACTTCAAGAGAAAACAAACCATAGAGACAGAACTTAGAACTACTTTATTTTGTCAAGTTTCAAGAAACTAGCACAAACCGTGTTTGATTTAGACTTCCAAACACATCTTTCTATATAGGAGGAAATAGAGTGAAACCTAAAAATTCAAAGTGTCACTGGAAACGAATGCTTCAAGCAAAAAGAATGAAAATTGGGCAGCTAAGTGGACTTATTGAATTGATCATTACCACAGAGAATCATGAAGATTGGGTGAAAGAAAAATTGCCGAGATTTCAGAAAACCAGTACTTTTTTGGAAGCTTGACACACCTTTGAAATAAAAGTGTCCTTCGGCAGTCTCTGCTTGGGGTAATTCAAGAGGAAACAAACCACAAAGACAGAACTCAGAACTACTTTATTTTGTCAAGTTTCAAGGAGCTAGCACAAACCGTGTTTGATTTAGACTTCCAAACACATCTATCTATATAGGAGGAAATAGGGTGAAACCTAAAAATTCAGTGTTACTGGAAACGAACGCTTCATGCAAGAAGAGTGAAAATTGGGCAGCTAACTGGACTTAGTGAACTGATCATTACAACAGAGATTCATGTATATTGAGTGAAAAAATATTTGCAGAGATTTCAGAAATCCAGTAGTTTTTTGGAAGCTTGGCACACCTTTGAAATGAAAGTGTCTTTCGGCAGTCTCTGTTGGGGTACTACAAGAGGAAACAAACCGTAGACATGGAACTTAGAACTACTTTATTTTGTCAAGTTTCAAGAATCCAGCACAAACCCTGTTTGATTCAGAGTTCCAAACACATCTATCTATATGGGAGAAAAAAGAGTGAAACGTAAAAACTCAAACGGTTACTGGTAACGAACGCTTCCTCCTAGAAGAGTGAATATTGGGCAGCTAAGTGGACTTAGTGAACTGATCATTACCACAAGAATCATCAGGATCGGATGAAAAAATATTTGCCGACTATTCAGAAAACCAGTAGTTTTTTGGAAGCTTAGCACACCTTTCCAATGAAAGTGTCTTACGCAGTCTCTGCTTGTGGCTACTTCAAGAGAAAACAAACCATAGAGACAGAACTTAGAACTACTTTATTTTGTCAAGTTTAAAGAAGCTAGCTCAAACCGTGTTTGATTTAGACTTCCAAACACATCTTTCTATATAGGAGGAAATAGAGTGAAACCTAAAAATTCAAAGTGTCACTGGAAACGAATGCTTCAAGCAAGAAGAATGAAAATTGGGCAGCTAAGTGGACTTATTGAATTGATCATTACCACAGAGAATCATGAAGATTGGGAGAAAAAAATTTGCCGAGATTTCAGAAAACCAGTACTTTTTTGGAAGCTTGACACACCTTTGAAATGAAAGTGTCTTTCGGCAGTCTCTGCTTGGGGTAATTCAAGAGGAAACAAACCACAAAGACAGAACTTAGAACTACTTTATTTTGTCAAGTTTCAAGGAGCTAGCACAAACCGTGTTTGATTCAGAGTTCCAAACACATCTATCTATATAGGAGGAAATAGAGTCAAACCTAAATATTCGAAGTGCTACTGGAAACGCACGCTTCAAGCAAGAAGAGTGAAAATTGGGCAGCTAAGTGGAGTTAGTGAACTGATCATTACCACAGAGAATCATCTAGATTGGGTGCAAAAATATTTGCTGACATTTCAGAAATCCAGCAGTGTTTTGGAAGCTTGGCACACCTTTGAAATGAAAGTGTCTTTCGGCAGTCTCTGTTGGGGTACTACAAGAGGAAACAAACCATAGACATAGAACTTAGAACTACTTTATTTTGTCAAGTTTCAAGGAGCTAGCACAAACCGTGTTTGATTCAGAGTTCCAAACACATCTTTCTATATGGGAGAAAACAGAGTGAAACGTAAAAATTCAAACTGTTCCTGTTAACGAACGCTTCATCCTAGAAGAGTGAATATTGGGCAGCTAAGTGAACTTAGTGAACTGATCTTTACCACAAGAATCATCAGGATCGGATGAAAAAATATTTGCCGACTATTCAGAAAACCAGTAGTTTTTTGGAAGCTTGGCACACCTTTCCAATGAAAGTGTCTTACCCAGTCTCTACTTGTGGCTACTTCGTGAGGAAACAAACAATAGAGACAGAACTTAGAACTACTTTATTTTGTCAAATTTCAAGGAGCTAGCACAAACCGTGTTTGATTTAGACTTCCAAACACATCTATCTATATAGGAGGAAATAGAGTGAAACCTAAAAATTCGAAGTGTTACTGGAAACGAATGCTTCAAGCAAGAAGAGTGAAAATTGGGCAGCTAAGTGGACTTAGTGAACTGATCATTACCACAGAGAATCATCTAGATAGGATGAAAAAATATTTGCCGGGATTCCAGAAATCAGTAGTTTTATGGAAGCTTGGCACACATTTGAAATGAAAGTGTCTATTGGCAGTCTCTGTTGGGGTACTTCAAGAGGAAACAAACCATAGACATAGAACTTAGAACTACTTTATATTGTCAAGTTTCAAGGAGCTAGCACAAACCGTGTTTGATTCAGAGTTCCAAACACATCTATCTATATGGGAGAAAACAGAGTGAAACGTAAAAACTCACACTGTTACTGGTAACGAATGCTTCATCCTAGAAGAGTGAATTTTGGGCAGCTAAGAAGACTTAGTGAACTGATCATTACCACAAGAATCATCAGGATCGGATGAAAAAATATTTGCCGACTATTCAGAAAACCAGTAGTTTTTTGGAAGCTTGGCACACCTTTCCAATGAAAGTGTCTTACGCAGTCTCTGCTTGTGGCTACTTCAAGAGAAAACAAACCATAGAGACAGAACTTAGAACTACTTTATTTTGTCAAGTTTCAAGAAGCTAGCACAAACCGTGTTTGATTTAGACTTCCAAACACATCTTTCTATATAGGAGGAAATTGAGTGAAACCTAAAAATTCAAAGTGTCACTGGAAACGAATGCTTCAAGCAAAAAGAATGAAAATTGGGCAGCTAAGTGGACTTATTCAATTGATCATTACCACAGAGAATCATGAAGATTGGGTTAAAAAAAATTTGCCGAGATTTCAGAAAACCAGTACTTTTTTGGAAGCTTGACACACCTTTGAAATGAAAGTGTCTTTCGTCAGTCTCTGCTTGGGGTAATTCAAGAGGAAACAAACCACAAAGAGAGAACTTAGAACTACTTTATTTTGTCAAGTTTCAAGGAGCTAGCACAAACCGTGTTTGATTCAGAGTTCCAAACACATCATTCTATATGGGAGAAAACAGAGTGAAACGTAAAAACTCAAACTGTTACTGGTAACGAACGCTTCATCCTAGAAGAGTGAATATTGGGCAGCTAAGTGGACTTAGTGAACTGATCATTACCACAAGAATCATCAGGATCGGATGAAAAAATATTTGCCGACTATTCAGAAAACCAGTACATCTTTGGAAGCTTGGCCCACCTTTCCAATGAAAGTGTCTTACGCAGTCTCTGCTTGTGGCTACTTCAAGAGGAAACAAACCATAAAGACAGAACTTAGAACTACTTTATTTTGTGAAGTTTCAAAAAGATAGCACAAACCGTGTTTGATTTAGAGTTCCAAACACATCTATCTATATAGGAGAAAACAGAGTGAAACCTAAAAATTCAAAGTGTCACTGGAAACGAACGCATCAAGCAAGAAGAATGAAAATTGGGCAGCTAAGTTAACTTATTGAATTGATCATTACCACAGAGAATCATGAAGATTGGGTGAATAAAAATTTGCCGAGATTTCAGAAAACCAGTACTATTTTGGAAGCTTGGCACACCTTTGAAATGAAAGTGTCTTTTGGCAGTCTCTGCTTGGGGTAATTCAAGAGGAAACAAACCACAAAGACAGAACTCAGAACTACTTTTTTTTGTCAAGTTTTAAGGAGCTAGCACAAACCGTGTTTGATTTAGACTTCCAAACACATCTATCTATATAGGAGGAAAGGGAGTGAAATCTAAAAATTCGAAGTGTTACTGGAAACGAACGCTTCAAGCAAGAAGACTGAAAATTGGGCAGCTAAGTGGACTTAGTGAACTGATCATTACCACAGAGAATCATCTAGATTGGGTGAAAAAATATTTGCGAGATTTCAGAAATCCGGTAGTTTTTTGAAAGCTTGGCACACCTTTGAAATGAAAGTGTCTTTTGGCAGTCTCTGTTGGGGTACTACAAGAGGAAACAAACCATAGACATAGAACTTAGAACTACTTTATTTTGTCAAGTTTCAAGGAGCAAGCACAAACCGTGTTTGATTCAGAGTTCCAAACACATCTATCTATATAAGAGAAAACAGAGTGAAATGTAAAAACTCAAACTGTTACTGGTAACGAACGCTTCATCCTAGAAGTGAATATTGGGCAGCTAAGTGGACTTAGTGAACTGATCATTACCACAAGAATCATCAGGATCAGATGAATTAGTATTTGCCGACAATTCAGAAAACCAGTAGTTTTTTGGAAGCTTGGCAGACCTTTCCAATGAAAGTGTCTTACGCAGTCTCTGTTTAGGGTAATTCAAGAGAAAACAAACCACAGAGACAGAACTTAGAACTACTTTATTGTGTCAAGTTTCAAGGAGCTAGCACAAACCGTGTTTGATTTAGACTTCCAAACACATCTATCTATATAGGAGGAAATAGAGTGAAACCTAAAAATTCGAAGTGTTACTGGAAACGAACGCTTCTAGAAAGAAGAGTGCAAATTTTGCAGCTAAGTGGAGTTAGTGAACTGATCATTACCACAGAGAATCATCTAGATTGGGAGACAAAAATATTTGCCGAGATTTCAGAAATCCAGTAGTTTTTTGGAAGCTTGGCACACCTTTTAAATGAAAGTGTCTTTCGGCAGTCTCTGTTGGGGTACTACAAGAGGAAACAAACCATAGACATAGAACTTAGAACTACTTTATTTTGTCAAGTTTCAAAAAGGTAGCACAAACCGTGTTTGATTTAGAGTTCCAAACACATCTATCTATATAGGAGAAAACAGAGTGAAACCTAAAAATTCAAAGTGTCACTGGAAACGAACGCTTCAAGCAAGAAGAATGAAAATTGGGCAGCTAAGTGGACTTATTGAGTTGATCATTACCACAAAGAATCATGAAGATTGGGTGAAAAAAAATTTGCCGAGATTTCAGAAAACCAGTACTTTTTTGGAAGCTTGGCACACCTTTGAAATGAAAGTGTCTTTCGGCAGTCTCTGCTTGGGGTAATACAAGAGGAAACAAACCACAAAGACAGAACTTAGAACTACTTTATTTTGTCAAGTTTCAAGGAGCTAGCACAAACCGTGTTTGATTCAGAGTTCAAAACACATCTATCTATATGGGAGAAAACAGAGTGAAACGTAAAAACTCAAATTGTTACTGGTAACGAGCGCTTCATCCTAGAAGAGTGAATATTGGGCAGCTAAGTGGACTTAGTGAACTGATCATTACCACAAGAATCATCAGGATCGGATGAAAAAATATTTACCGACTATTCAGAAAACCAGTAGTTTTTTGAAAGCTTGGCACACCTTTCCAATGAAAGTGTCTTACGCATTCTCTGCTTGTGGCGAATTCAAGAGGAAACAAACCATAGAGACAGAACTTAGAACTACTTTATTTTTTGAAGTTTCAGAAAGCTAGCACACACTGTGTTTGATTTAGAGTTCCAAACACATTTATCTATATACGAGAAAACAGAGTGAAACCTAAAAATTGAATGTGTCACTGGAAAAGAACGCTTCAAGCAAGAAGAATGAAAATTGGGCAGCTAAGTGGACTCATTGAATTGATCATTACCACAGAGAATCATGAAGATTGGGTGAAAAAAAAATTGCCGAGATTTCAGAAAACCAGTACTTTTTTGGAAGCTTGGCACACCTTTGAAATGAAAGTGTCTTTCGGCAGTCTCTGCTTGGGGAAATTCAAGAGGAAACAAACCACAAAGAAAGAACTTAGAACTACTTTATTTTGTCAAGTTTCAAGGAGCTAGCACAAACCGTGTTTGGTTCAGAGTTGCAAACACATCTATCTATATGGGATAAAACAGAGTGAAACGTAAAAACTCAAACTGTTACTGGTAACGGAGGCTTCATCCTAGAAGAGTGAATATTGGGCAGCTAAGTGGACTTAGTGAACTGATCATTACCACAAGAATCATCAGGATCGGATGAAAAAATATTTGCCGACTATTCAAAAAACCAGTAGTTTTTTGGAAGCTTGGCACACCTTTCCAATGAAAGTGTCTTACGCAGTCTCTGCTTGTGGCTACTTCAAGAGGAAACAAACCATAGAGACAGAACTTAGAACTACTTTATTTTGTGAAGATTCAAAAAGCTAGCACAAACCGTGTTTGATTTAGAGTTCCAAACACATCTATCTATATAGGAGAAAACAGAGTGAAACCTAAAAATTCAAAGTGTCACTGGAAACGAACGCTTCAAGCAAGAAGAATGAAAATTGGGCAGCTAAGTGGACTTATTGAATTGATCATTACCTCAGAGAATTATGAAGATTGGGTGAAAAAAAATTTGCCGATATTTCAGAAAACCTGTACTTTTTTGGAAGCTTGGCACACTTTTGGAATGAAAGTGTCTTTCGGCAGTCTCTGCTTGGGGTAATTCAAGAGGAAACAAACCACAAAGACAGAACTTAGAACTACTTTATTTTGTCAAGTTTCAAGGAGCTAACACAAACCGTGTTTGATTCAGAGTTCCAAACACATCTATCTGTACAGGAGGAAATAGAGTGAAAACTAAAAATTCGAAGTGTTACTGGAAACGAACGCTTCAAGCAAGAAGAGTGAAAATTGGGAAGCTAAGTGGACTTAGTGAACTGATCATTACCACAGAGAATCATCTAGATTGGGTGAAAAAATATTTGCCGAGATTTCAGAAATCCAGTAGTTTTTTGGAAGCTTGGCACACCTTTGAAATGAAAGGGTCTTTCAGCAGTCTCTGTTGGGGTACTACAAGAGGAAACAAACGATAGACATAGAACTTAGAACTACTTTATTTTGTCAAGTTTCAAAAAGCTAGCACAAACCGTGTTTGATTCAGAGTTCCAAACACATCTATCTATATGGGAGAAAACAGACTGAAATGTAAAAACTCAAACTGTTAGTGTTAACGAACGCTTCATCCTAGAAGAGTGAATATTGGGCAGCTAAGTGAACTTAGTGAACTGATCTTTACAACAAGAATCATCAGGATCGCATGAAAAAATATTTGCCGACTATTCAGAAAACCAGTAGTTTTTTGGAAGCTTGGCACACCTTTCCAAAAAAGTGTCTTACGCAGTCTCTGCTTGTGGCTACTTCAAGAGGAAACAAACCATAGAGACAGAACTTAGAACTACTTTATTTTGTGAAGGTTCAAAAAGCTAGCACAAACCGTGTTTGATTTAGAGTTCCAAACACATCTATCTATATAGGAGAAAACAGAGTGAAACCTAAAAATTCAAAGTGTCACTGGAAACGAACGCATCAAGCAAGAAGAATGAAAATTGGGCAGCTAAGTGGACTTATTGAATTGATCATTACCACAGAGAATCATAAATATTGGGTGAAAAAAAATTTGCCGAGATTTCAGAAAACCCGTACTTTTTTGGAAGCTTTGCACACCTTTGAAATGAAAGTGTCTTTTGGCAGTCTCTGTTTGGGGTAATTCAAGAGGAAACAAACCACAAAACAGAACTTAGAACTACTTTATTTTGTCAAGTTTCAAGGAGCTTGCACAAACCGAGTTTGATTTAGACTTCCAAACACATCTATCTATATAGGAGGAAATAGAGTGAAACCTAAAAATTCGAAGTGTTACTGGAAACGAACGCTTCAAGCAAGAAGAGTGAAAATTGGGCAGCAAAGTGGACTTAGTGAACTGACCATTACCACAGAGAATCATCTATATTGGTGAAAAAATATTGGCCGAGATTTCAGAAATCCAGTAGTTTTTTGGAAGCTTGGCACACCTTTGAAATGAAAATGTCTTTCGGCAGTCTCTCTTGGGGTACTACAAGAGGAAACAAACCGTAGACATAGAACTTAGAACTACTTTATTTTGTCAAGTTTCAAGGAGCTAGCACAAACCTTGTTTGATTCAGAGTTCCAAACACATCTATCTATATGGGAGAAAACACAGTGAAACGTATAAACTCAAACTGTTACTTTTAACAGACGCTTCATCCTAGAAGAGTGAATATTGGGCAGCTAAGTGGACTTAGTGAACTGATCTTTACCACAAGAATCATCAGGATCGGAAGAAAAAATATTTGCCGACTATTCAGAAAACCAGTAGTTTTTGGAATCTTGGCACACCTTTCCAATGAAAGTGTCTTACGCAGTTTCTGCTTGTGGCTACTTCAAGAGGAAACAAACCATAGAGACAGAACTTATAACTACTTAATTTTGTGAAGTTTCAAAAAGCTAGCACAAACCGTGTTTGATTTAGTGTTCCAAACACATCTATCTATATAGGAGAAAACAGAGTGAAACCTAAAAATTCAAAGTGTCACTGGAAACGAATGCTTCAAGCAAGAAAAATGAAAATTGGGCAGCTAAGTGGACTTAATGAATTGATCATTACCACAGAGAATCATGAAGATTGGGTGAAAAAAAAATTGCCGAGATTTCAGAAAACCAGTACTTTTTTGGAAGCTTGGCACACCTTTGAAATGAAAGTGTCTTTCGGCAGTCTCTGCTTGGGGAAATTCAAGAGGAAACAAACCACAAAGAAAGAACTTAGAACTACGTTATTTTGTCAAGTTTCAAGGAGCTAGCACAAACCGTGTTTGGTTCAGAGTTGCAAACACATCTATCTATATGGGATAAAACAGAGTGAAACGTAAAAACTCAAACTGTTACTGGTAACGGAGGCTTCATCCTAGAAGAGTGAATATTGGGCAGCTAAGTGGACTTAGTGAACTGATCATTACCACAAGAATCATCAGGATCGGATGAAAAAATATTTGCCGACTATTCAAAAAACCAGTAGTTTTTTGGAAGCTTGGCACACCTTTCCAATGAAAGTGTCTTACGCAGTCTCTGCTTGTGGCTACTTCAAGAGGAAACAAACCATAGAGACAGAACTTAGAACTACTTTATTTTGTGAAGATTCAAAAAGCTAGCACAAACCGCGTTTGATTTAGAGTTCCAAACACATCTATCTATATAGGAGAAAACAGAGTGAAACCTAAAAATTCAAAGTGTCACTGGAAACGAACGCTTCAACAAGAAGAATGAAAATTGCGCAGCTAAGTGGACTTATTGAATTGATCATTACCACAGAGAATCATGAAGATTGGGTGAAAAAAATATTGCCGAGATTTCAGAAAACCAGTACATTTTTGGAAGCTTGGCACACCTTTGAAATGAAAGTGTCTTTCGGCAGTCGCTGCTTGGGGTAATTCAAGAGGAAAAAAACCACAAAGACAGAACTCAGAACTACTATATTTTGTCAAGTTTCAAGGAGCTAGCACAATCTGTGTTTGATTTAGACTTCCAAACCCATCTACCTATATAGGTGGAAATAGAGTGAAACCTAAAAATTCAAAGTTTTACTGGAAACGAACGCTTCAAGCAAGAAGAGTGAAAATTGGGAAGCTAAGTGGTCTTAGTGAACTGATCATTACCACTGAGAATCATCTAGATTGAGTGAAAAAATATATGCAGAGATTTCAGAAATCCAGTAGTTTTTTGGAAGCTTGGCACACCTTTGAAATGAAAGTGTCTTTCGGCAGTCTCTGTTGGGGTACTACACGAGGAAACAAACCGTAGACATAGAACTTAGAACTACTTTATTTTGTCAAGTTTCAAGGAGCTAGCACAAACCTTGTTTGATTCAGAGTTCCAAACACATCTATCTATATGGGAGAAAACACAGTGAAACGTAAAAACTCAAACTGTTACTGGTAACGAACGCTTAATCCTAGAAGAGTGAATATTGGGCAGCTAAGTGGACTTAGTGAACTGATCATTACCACAAGAATCATCAGGATCGGATGAAAAAATATTTGCCGACTATTCAGAAAACCAGTAGTTTTTTGGATGCTTGGCACACCTTTCCAATGAAAGTGTCTTATGCAGTCTCTGCTTGTGGCTACTTCAAAGGAAACAAACCATAAAGACAGAACTTAGAACTACTTTATTTTGTGAAGTTTCAAAAAGCTAGCACACACTGTGTTTGATTTAGAGTTCCAAACACATCTATCTATATAGGAGAAAACAGAGTGAAACCTAAAAATTGAAAGTGTCACTGGAAACGAACGCTTCAAGCAAGAAGATTAAAAATTGGGCAGCTAATTGGACTTATTGAATTGATCATTACCACAGAGAATCATGAAGATTGGGTGAAAAAAATTTGCCGAAATTTCAAAAAACCAGTTCTTTTTTGGAAGCTTGGCACACCTTTGAAATGAAAGTGTCTTTCGGCAGTCTCTGCTTGGGGTAATTCAAGAGGAAACAAACCACAAATACAGAACTCAGAACTACTTTATTTTGTCAAGTTTCAAGGAGGTAGCACAAACCGTGTTTGATTTAGACTTCCAAACACATCTATCTATATAGGAGGAAATAGAGTGAAACCTAAAAATTTGAAGTGTTTCTGGAAACGAACGCTTCAAGCAAGAAGAGTGAAAATTGGGCAGCTAAGTGGAGTTAGTGAACTGATCATTACCACAGAGAATCATCTAGATTGGGTGACAAAAATATTTGCCGAGATTTCAGAAATCCAGTAGTTTTTGGAAGCTTGGCACACCTTTGAAATGAAAGTGTCTTTCGGCAGTCTCTGCTTGGGGTAATTCAAGACGAAACAAACCACAAAGACAGAACTCAGAACTACTTTATTTTGTCAAGTTTCAAGGAGCTAGCACAAACCGTGTTTGATTGACTTCCAAACACATCTATCTATATAGGAGGAAATAGAGTGAAACCTAAAAATTCGAAGTGTTACTGGTAACGAACAGTTCAAGCAAGAAGAGTGAAAATTATGCAGCTAAGTGTACTTAGTGAACTGATCATTACAACAGAGAATCATCAAAATTGGGTGAAAAAATATTTGCCGAGATTTCAGAAATCCATTAGTTTTTTGGAAGCTTGGCACACCTTTGAAATGAAAGTGTCTTTTCGAAGTCTCTGTTGGGGTACTACAAGAGGAAACAAACCATAGACATAGAACTTAGAACTACTTTATTTTGTCATGTTTCAAGGAGCTAGCAAAAACCGTGTTTGATTCAGAGTTCCAAACACATCTATCTATATGGAAGAAAACAGAGTGAAACGTAAAAACTCAAACTGTTACTGGTAACGGACGCTTCATCTTAGAAGAGTGAATATTGGGCAGCTAAGTGGACTTAGTGAACTGATCATTACCACAAGAATCATCAGGATCAGATGAAAAAATATTTGCCGACTATTCAGAAAACCAGTAGTTTTTTGGAAGCTTTTCAGACCTTTCAAATGAGAGTGTCTTACGCAGTCTCCGCTTGTGGCTACTTCAAGAGGAAACAAACCATAGAGACAGAACTTAGAACTACTTTATTTTGTGAAGTTTCAGAAAGCTAGCACAAACCGTGTTTGATTTAGACTTCCAAACACATCTATCTATATAGGAGGAAATAGAGTGAAACCTAAAATTTCGAAGTGTTACTGGAAACGAACGCTTCAAGCAAGAAGACTTAAAATTGGGCAGCTAAGTGGACTTAGTGAACTGATCATTACCACAGAGAATCATCTAGATTGGGTGAAAAAATATTTGCCGAGATTTCAGAAATCCAGTAGTTTTTTGGAAGCTTGGCACACCTTTGAAATGAAAGTGTCTTTCGGCAGTCTCTGTTGGGGTACTACAAGAGGAAACAAACCATAGACATAGAACTTTGAACTACTTTATTTTGTCAAGTTTCAAGGAGCTAGCACAAACCGTGTTTGATTCAGAGTTCCAAACACATCTATCTATATGTGAGAAAACAGAGTGAAACGTAAAAACTCAAACTGTTACTGGTAACGAACGCTTCATCCTAGAAGAGTGAATATTGGGCAGCTAAGTGGACATAGTGAACTGATCATTACCACAAGAATCATCAGGATCCGATGAAAAAATATTTGCCGACTATTCAGAAAACCAGTAGTTTTTTGGAAGCTTGGCACACCTTTCCAATGAAAGTGTCTTACGCAGTCTCTGCTTGTGGCTACTTCAAGAGGGAAAAAAGGATAGAGAAAGAACTTAGAACTATTAATTTTGTGAAGTTTTAAAAAGCTAGCACAAACCGTGTTTGATTTAGAGGTCCAAACACATCTATCTATATAGGAGAAAACAGAGTGAAACCTAAAATTTCAAAGTATCACTGGAAACGAACGCTTCAAGCAAGAAGAATGAAAATTGGGCAGCTAAGTGGACTTATTGAATTGATCATTACCACAGAGAATCATGAAGATTGGATGAAAAAAAATTTGCCGAGATTTCAGAAAACCGGTACTTTTTTGGAAGCTTGGCACACCTTTGAAATGAAAGTGTCTTTCGGCAGTCTCTGCTTGGGGTAATTCAAGAGGAAACAAACCGCAAAGACAGAACTCAGAACTACTATATTTTGTCAAGTTTCAAGGAGCTAGCACAATCTGTGTTTGATTTAGACTTCCAAACCCATCTATCTATATAGGAGGAAATGGAGTGAAACCTAAAAATTCAAAGTGTTACTGGAAACGAACGCATCAAGCAAGAAGAGTGAAAATTGGGCAGCTAAGTGGTCTTAGTGAACTGATCATTACCACAGAGAATCATTTATATTGGGTTAAAAAAATATTTGCCTAGATTTCAGAAATCCAGGAGTTTTTTGGAAGCTTGGCACACCTTTGAAATGAAAGTGTCTTTCGGCAGTCTCTGCTTATGGTAATTCAAGAGGAAACAAACCACAAAGACAGAACTTAGAACTGCTTTATTTTGTCAAGTTTCAAGGAGCTAGCACAAAAAGTGTTTGATTTAGACTCCAACCACTTCTATCTATATAGGAGGAAATAGAGTGAAACCTAAAAATTCGAAGTGTTCCTGGAAACGAGCGCTTCAAGAAAGAAGAGTGAAAATTGGGCAGCTAAGTGGACTTATTGAATTGATCATTACCACAGAGAATCATGAATATTGGGTGAAAAAAAAATTTCCGAGATTTCAGAAAACCAGTACTTTTTTGGAAGCTTGGCACACCTTTGAAATGAAAGTGTCTTTCAGCAGTCGCTGCTTGGGATAATTCAAGAGGAAACAAACCACAAAGACAGAACATAGAACTACTTTATTTTGTCAAGTTTCAAGGAGCTAGCACAAACCGTGTTTGATTCAGAGTTCCAAACACATCTATCTATATGGGAGAAAACAGAGTGAAACGTAAAAACTCAAACTGTTACTGTTAACGAACGATTTTTCCTAGAAGAGTGAATATTGGGCAGCTAAGTGAACTTAGTGAACTGATCTTTACCACAAGAATCATCAGGAACGGATGAAAAAATATTTGCCGACTATTCAGAAAACCAGTAGTTTTTTGGAAGCTTGGCACACCTTTCCAATGAAAGTGTCTTACGCAGTCTCTGCTTGTGGCTACTTCAAAGGAAACAAACCATAGAGACAGAACTTAGAACTACTTTATTTTGTGAAGTTTCAAAAAGCTAGCACAAACCGTGTTTGATTTAGAGTTCCAAAACATCTATCTATATAGGAGAAAACAGAGTGAAACTTAAAAATTCAAAGTGTCACTGGAAATGAATGCTTCAAGCAAGAAGAATGAAAATTGGGCAGCTAAGTGGACTTATTGAATTGATCATTACCACAGAGAATCATGAAGATTGGGTGAAAAAAAATTTGTTCAGATTTCAAAAAACCAGTACTTTTTTGCAAGCTTGGCACACCTTTGAAATGAAAGTGTCTTTCGGCAGTCTCTGCTTGGGGTAATTCAAGAGGAAACAAACCATAGACATAGAACGTAAAACAATTTTATTTTGTCAAGTTTCAAGGAGCTAGCACAGACCGTGTTTGATTTAGACTTCCAAACACATCTATCTATATGGGAGAAAACAGAGTGAAACATAAATACTCAAACTGTTACTGGTAACGAATGCTTCATCCTAGAAGAGTAAATATTGGGCAGCTAAGTGGACTTAGTGAACTGATCATTACCACAAGAATCATCAGGATCAGATGAAAAAATATTTGCCGACTATTCTGAAAACCGGTAGTTTTTTGGAAGCTTGGCACACCTTTGAAATGAAAGTGTCATACGCAGTCTCTGCTTGTGGCTACCTCAAGAGGAAACAAACCATAGAGACAGAAGAACTACTTATTTTGTGAATTTTCAAAAAGCTAGCACAAACCGTGTTTGATTTAGAGTTCCAAACACATCTATCTATATAGGAGAAAACAGAGTGAAACCTTAAAATTCAAAGTGTCACTGGAAACGAACGCTTCAAGCAAGAAGAATGAAAATTGGGCAGCTAAGTGGACTCACTGAATTGATCATTACCACAGAGAATCTTGAAGATTGGGTGAAAAAAAATTTGCCGAGATTTCATAAAACCAGTACTTTTTTGGAAGCCTGGCACACCTTTGAAATGAAAGTGTCTTTCGGCAGTCTCTGTTGGGTAACTACAAGAGGAAACAAACCATAGACATAGAAGTTAGAACTACTTTATTTTTTCAAGTTTCAAGGAGCTAGCACAAACCGTGTTTGATTCAGAGTTCCAAACACATCTATCTATATGGGAGAAAACAGAGTGAAACGTAAAAACTCAAACTGTTACTGGTAACGAACGCTTCATCTTTGAAGAGTGAATATTGGGCAGCTAAGTGGACTTAGTGAACTGATCATTACCACAAGAATCATCAGGATCGGATGAAAAAATATTTGCCGACTATTCAGAAAACCAGTAGTTTTTTGGAAGCTTGGCACACCTTTTTAGTGAAAGTGTTTTACGCAGTCTCTGCTTGTGGCTACTTCAAGAGGAAACAAACCATAGAGACAGAATTTAGAAGTACTTTATTCTGTGAAGTTTCAAAAAGCTAGCACAAACCGTGTATGATTTAGAGGTCCAAACACATCTATCTATATAGGAGAAAACAGAGTGAAACCTAAAAATTCAAAGTTTCACTGGAAAGGAACGCTTCAAGCAAGAAGAATGAAAACTGGGCAGCTAAGTGGACTTATTGAATTGATCATTACCACAGAGAATCATGAAGATTGGGTGAAAAAAAATTTGCCGAGATTTCAGAAAACCAGTACTTTTTTGGAAGCTTGGCACACCTTTGAAATGAAAGTGTCTTTCGGCAGTCTCTGCTTGGGGTAATTCAAGAGGATACAAACCACAAAGACAGAACTCAGAACTACTTTATTTTGTCAAGTTTCAAGGAGCTAGCACAAACCGTGTTTGATTTCGACTACCAAACACATCTATCTATATAGGAGGAAATAGAGTGAAACCTAAAATTTCGAAGTGTTACTGGAAACGAACGCTTCAAGCAAGAAGAGTGAAAATTGGGCAGCTAAGTGGAGTTAGTGAACTGATCATTACCACAGAGAATCATCTAGATTCGGTGAAAAAATATATGCAGAGATTTCAGAAATCCAGTAGTTTTTTGGAAGCTTGGCACAGCTTTGAAATGAAAGTGTCTTGAGGCAGTCTCTGTTGGGGTACTACAAGAGGAAACAAACCATAGACATAGAACTTAGAACTACTTTATTTTGTCAAGATTCAAGGAGCTAGCACAAACCGTGTTTGATTCAGAGTTCCAAACACATCTATCTATATGGGAGAAAACAGAGTGAAATGTAAAAACTCAAACTGTTACTGGTAACGAACGCTTCATCCTAGAAGAGTGAATATTGGGCAGCTAAGTGGACTTAGTGAACATATCATTACCGCAAGAATCATCAGGATCGGATGAAAAAATATTTGCCGACTATTCAGAAAACCAGTTTTTTTTTGGAAGCTTGGCACACCTTTCCAATGAAAGTGTCTTACGCATCTCTGCTTGTGGCTACATCAAGAGGAAACAAACTGTAGAGACAGAACATAGAACTACTTTATTTAGTGAAGTTTCAAAAAGCTAGCACAAACCGTGTTTGATTTAGAGTTCCAAACACATCTATCTATATAGGAGAAAACAGAGTGAAACCTAAAAATTCAAAGTGTCACTGGAAACGAACGCTTCAAGCAAGAAGAATGAAAATTGGGTAGCTAAGTGGACTTATTGAATTGATCATTACCACAGAGAATCATGAATATTGGGTGAAAAAATATTTGCCGAGATTTCAGAAAACCAGTACTTTTTTGGAAGCTCGGCACACCTTTGAAATGAAAGTGTGTTTCGGCAGTCTCTGCTTGGGGTAACTCAAGAGGAAACAAACCACAAAGACAGAACTTAGAACTACTTTATTTTGGCAAGTTTCAAGGAGCTAGCACAAGCTGTGTTTGATTCAAGTTCCAAACACTTCTATTTATATGGGAGAAAACAGAGTGAAACGTAAAAACTCAAACTGTTACTGGTAACGAACGCTTCATCCTAAAAGAGTGAATATTGGGCAGCTAAGTGAACTTAGTGAACTGATCTTTACCACAAGAATCATCAGGATCGGATGAAAAAATATTTGCTGACTATTCAGAATACCAGTAGATTTTGGAAGCTAGGCACACCTTTCCAATGAAAGTATCTTACGCAGTCTCTGCTTGTGGCTACTTCAAGAGGAAACAAACCATAAAGACAGAACTTAGAACTACTTTATTTTGTGAAGTTTCAAAAAGCTAGCACAAACTGTGTTTGATTTAGAGGTCCAAACACATTTATCTATATAGGAGAAAACAGAGTGAAACCTAAAAATTCAAAGTGTCACTGGAAACGAACGCTTCAAGCAAGAAGAATGAAAATTGGGCAGCTAAGTGGACTTATTGAATTGATCATTACCACAAAGAATCATGAAGATTGGGTGAAAAAAAATTTGCCGAGATTTCAGGAAACCAGTATTTTTTTGGAAGCTTGGCACACCTTTGAAATGAAAGTGTCTTTCGGCAGTCTCTGCTTGGGGTAATTCAAGAGGAAACAAACCACAAAGACAGAACTCAGAACTACTTTATTTTGTCAAGTTTCAAGGAGCTAGCACAAACCGGGTTTGATTTAGACTTCCAAACACATCTATCTATATAGGAGGAAATAGAGTGAAACCTAAAATTTCGAAGTGTTACTGGAAACGAACGCTTCAAGCAAGAAGAGTGAAAATTGGGCAGCTAAGTGGAGTTAGTGAACTGATCATTACCATAGAGAATCATCTAGATTCGGTGAAAAAATATTTGCCGAAATTTCAGAAAACCAGTAGTTTTTTGGAAGCTTGGCACACCTTTGAAATGAAAGTGTCTTGAGGCAGTCTCTGTTGGGGTACTACAAGAGGAAACAAACCATAGACATAGAACTTAGAACTACTTTATTTTGTCAAGTTTCAAGGAGCTAGCACAAACCATGTTTGATTCAGAGTTCCAAACACATCTATCTATATGGGAGAAAACAGAGTGAAATGTAAAAACTCAAACTGTTAGTGGTAATGAACGCTTCATCCTAGAAGAGTGAATATTTTGCAGCTAAGTGGACTTAGTGAACTGATCATTACCTCAAGAATCATCAAGATCGGATGAAAAAATATTTGCCGACTATTCAGAAAACCAGTATTTTTTTGGAAGCTTGGCACACCTTTGAAATGAAAGTGTCTTTCAGCAGTCTCTGTTGGGGTACTACAAGAGGAAACAAACCGTAGACATAGAACTTAGAACTACTTTATTTTGTCAAGTTTCAAGGAGCTAGCACAAACCGAGTTTGATTCAGAGTTCCAAACACATCTATCTATATGGAAGAAAACAGAGTGAAACGTAAGAACTCAAACTGTTACTGGTAACGAACACTTTATCCTAGAAGAGTGAATATTGGGCAGCTAAGTGGACTTAGTGAACTGATCATTACCACAAGAATCATCAGGATCGAATGAAAAAATATTTGCCGTCTATTCAGAAAACCAGTAGTTTTTTGGAAGCTTGGCACACCTTTCCAATGAAAGTGTCTTATGCAGTCTCTGCTTGTGGCTACTTCAAGAGGAAACAAAGGATAGAGAAAGAACTAGAACTACTTTATTTTGTGAAGTTACAAAAAGCTAGAACAAACCGTGTTTGATTTAGAGTTCCAAACACATCTATCTATATAGGAGAAAACAGAGTGAAACCTAAAAATTCAAAGTGTCACTGGAAACGAACGATTCAAGCAAGAAGACTGAAAATTGGGCAGCTAAGTGGACTTATTGAATTGATCATTACCACAGAGAATCATGAAGATTGGGTGAAAAAAAATTTGCCGAGATTTCAGAAAACCAGTACTTTTTTGGAAGCTTGGCACATCTTTGAAATGAAAGTGTCTTTCGGCAGTCTCTGCTTGGGGTAATTCAAGAGCAAACAAACAACAAAGACAGAACTTAGAACTACTTTATTTTGTCAAGTTTCAAGGAGCTAGAACAAACCGTGTTTGATTCAGAGTTCCAAACACATCTATCTATATGGGAGAAAACAGAGTGAAATGTAAAAACTCAAACTGTTACTGTTAACGAACGCTTCATCGTACATGAGTGAATATGGGGCAGCTAAGTGAACTTAGTGAACTGATCTTTACCACAAGAATCATCAGGATCGGATGAAACAATATTTGCCGACTATTCAGAAAACCAGTAGTTTTTTGGAAGCTTGGCACACCTTTTTCGTGAAAGTGTCTTACGCAGTCTCTGCTTGTGGCTACTTCAAGAGGAAACAAACCATAGAGACAGAATTTAGAACTACTTTATTTTGTGAAGTTTCAAAAAGCTAGCACAAACCGTGTATGATTTAGAGGTCCAAACAAATCTATCTATATAGGAGAAAACAGAGTGAAACCTAAAAATTCAAAGTTTCACTGGAAACAAACGCTTCAAGCAAGAAGAATGAAAACTGGGCAGCTAAGTGGACTTATTGAATTGATCATTACCACAGAGAATCATGAATATTGGGTGAAAAAATATTTGCCGAGATTTCAGAAAACCAGTACTTTTTTGGAAGCTTGGCACACCTTTGAAATGAAAGTGTCTTTCGGCAGTCTCTGCTTGGGGTAATTCAAGAGGATACAAACCACAAAGACAGAACTCAGAACTACTTTATTTTGTCAAGTTTCAAGGAGCTAGCACAAACCGTGTTTGATTTCGAGTTCCAATCACATCTATCTATATAGGAGGAAATAGAGTGAAACCTAAAAATTCGAAGTGCTACTGGAAACGAACGCTTCAAGCAAGAAGAGTGAAAATTGGGCAGCTAAGTGGAGTTAGTGAACTGATCATTACCACAGAGAATCATCTAGATTGCGTGCAAAAATATTTGCCGATATTTCAGAAATCCAGTAGTTTTTTGGAAGCTTGGCACACCTTTGAAATGAAAGTGTCTTTCGGCAGTCTCTGTTGTGGTACTACAAGAGGAAACAAACCATAGACATAGAACTTAGAACTACTTTATTTTGTCAAGTTTCAAGGAGCTAGCACAAACCGTGTTTGATTCAGAGTTCCAAACACATCTATCTATATGGGAGAAAACAGAGTGAAATGTAAAAACTCAAACTGTTACTGGTAACGAACGCTTCATCCTAGAAGAGTGAATATTGGGCAGCTAATTGGACTTAGTTAACTGATCATTACCACAAGAATCATCAAGATTGGATGAAAAAATATTTGCCGACTATTCAGAAAACCAGTATTTTTTTAGAAGTTTGGCACACCTTTCCAATGAAAGTGTCTTACGCAGTCTCTGCTTGTGGCTACTTCAAGAGGAAACAAACCGTAGAGACAGAACATAGAACTACTTTATTTAGTGAAGTTTCAAAAAGCTAGCACAAACCGTGTTTGATTTAGAGTTCCAAACACATCTATCTATATAGGAGAAAACAGAGTGAAACCTAAAAATTCAAAGTGTTACTGGAAACGAATGCTTCAAGCAAGAAGAATGAAAATTGGGTAGCTAAGTGGACTTATTGAATTGATCATTACCACAGAGAATCATGAATATTGGGTGAAAAAATATTTGCCGAGATTTCAGAAAACCAGTACTTTTTTGGAAGCTCGGCACATCTTTGAAATGAAAGTGTCTTGAGGCAGTCTCCGTTGGGGTACTACAAGAGGAAACAAACCATAGACATAGAACTTAGAACTACTTTATTTTGGCAAGTTTCAAGGAGCTAGCACAAAGTGTGTTTGATTCAAGTTCCAAAAACATCTATTTATATGGGAGAAAACAGAGTGAAACGTAAAAACTCAAACTGTTACTGTTAACGAACGCTTCATCCTAAAAGAGTGAATATTGGGCAGCTAAGTGAACTTAGTGAACTAATCTTTACCACAAGAATCATCAGGATCGGATGAAAAAATATTTGCCGACTATTCAGAAAACCAGTAGATTTTGGAAGCTTTCACACCTTTCCAATGAAAGTGTCTTACGCAGTCTTTGCTTGTGGCTATTTCAAGAGGAAACAAACCATAGAGACAGAACTTAGAACTACTTTATTTTGTGAAGTTTCAAAAAGCTAGCACAAACCGTGTTTGATTTAGAGGTCCAAACACATCTATCTATATAGGAGAAAACAGAGTGAAACCTAAAAATTCAAAGTATCACTGGAAACGAATGCTTCAAGCAAGAAGAATGAAAATTGGGCAGCTAAGTGGACTTATTTAATTGGTCATTACCACAGAGAATCATGAAGATTGGGTGAAAAAACATTTGCCGAGATTTCAGAAAACCAGTACTTTTTTGGAAGCTCGGCACATCTTTGAAATGAAAGTGTCTTGAGGCAGTCTCCGTTGGGGTACTACAAGAGGAAACAAACCATAGACATAGAACTTAGAACTACTTTATTTTGTCAAGTTTCAAGGAGCTAGCACAAACCGTGTTTGATTCAGAGTTCCAAACACATCTATCTATGTGAGAGAAAACAGAGTAAAACGTAAGAACTCAAACTGTTACTGGTAACGAACGCTTCATCCTAGAAGAGTGAATATTAGGCAGCTAAGTGGACTTAGTGAACTGATCATTACCACAAGAATCATCAGGATCAGATGAAAAAATATTTGCAGACAATTCAGAAAGCCAGTAGTTTTTTGGAAGCTTGGCACACCTTTCCAATGAAAGTGTCTTACGCAGTCTCTGCTTGTGGCTACTTCAAGAGGAAACAAACCATAGAGACAGAACTTCGAACTACTTTATTTTGTGAAGTTTCAAAAAGCTAGCACAAACCGTGTTTTATTTAGAGGTCCAAACACATCTATCTATATAGGAGAATACAGAGTGAAACCTAAAAATTCAAAGTATCACTGGAAACGAATGCTTCAAGCAAGAAGAATGAAAATTGGGCAGCTAAGTGGACTTATTTAATTGGTCATTACCACAGAGAATCATGAAGATTGGGTGAAAAAAAATTTGCCGAGATTTCAGAAAACCAGTACTTTTTTGGAAGCTTGGCACACCTTTGAAATGAAAGTGTCTTTCGGCAGTCTCTGCTTGGGATAATTCAAGAGGAAACAAACCACAAAGACAGAACTCAGAACTACTTTATTTTGTCAAGTTTCAAGGAGCTAGCACAAACCGTGTTTGATTTAGACTTCCAGACACATCTATCTATATAGGAGGAAATAGAGTGTAACCTAAAAATTCGAAGTGTTACTGGAAACGAACGCTTCAAGCAAGAAGAGTGAAAATTGGGCAGCTAAGTGGAGTTAGTGAACTGATCATTACCACAGATAATCTTCTAGATTGGGTGAAAAAATATTTGCGAGATTTCAGAAATCCAGTAGTTTTTTGGAATTTGGCACACCTTTGAAATGAAAGTGTCTTTCGGTAGTCTCTCTTGGGGTACTACAAGAGGAAACAAACCATAGACATAGAACTTAGAACTACTTTATTTTGTCAAGTTTCAAGGAGCTAGCACAAACCGTGTTTGATTCAGAGTTCCAAACACATCTATCTATATGGGAGAAAACAGAGTGAAACCTAAAAATTCGAAGTGTTACTGGATACGAACGCTTCATCCTAGAAGAGTGAATATTGGGCAGCTAAGTGGACTTAGTGAACTCATGATTACCACAAGAATCATCAGGATCGGATGAAAAAATATTTGCCGACTATTCAGAAAACTAGTAGTTTTTTGAAAGCTTTGCACACCTTGAAATGAAAGTGTCTTACGCAGTCTCTGCTTGTGGCTACTTCAAGAGGAAACAAACCATAGAGACAGAACTTAGAACTACTTTATTTTGTGAAGTTTCAAAAAGCTAGCACAAACCATGTTTGATTTAGAGTTCTAAACATATCCATCTATATAGGAGAAAACAGAGTGAAACCTAAAAATTCAAAGTGTCACTGGAAACGAACGCTTCAAGCAAGAAGAATGAAAATTGGGCAGCTAAGTGGACTCACTGAATTGATCATTACCATAGAGAATCATGAAGATTGGGTGAAAAAAAATTTGCCGAGATTTCAGAAAACCAGTACTGTTTTGGAAGCTTGGCACACCTTTGAAATGAAAGTGTCTTGAGGCAGTCTCCGTTGGGGTACTACAAGAGGAAACAAACCATAGACATAGAACTTAGAACTACTTTATTTTGTGAAGTTTCAATGAGCTAGCACAAACCGTGTTTGATTCAGAGTTCCAAACACATCTATCTATATGGGAGAAAACAGAGTGAAACGTAAAAACTCAAACTGTTACTGTTAACGAACGCTTCATCCTAAAAGGGTGAATATTGGCCAGCTAAGTGAACTTAGTGAACTAATCTTTACCACAAGAATCATCAGGATCGGATGAAAAAATATTTGCCGACTATTCAGAAAACCAGTAGATTTTGGAAGCTTGGCACACCTTTCCAATGAAAGTGTCTTATGCAGTCTTTGCTTGTGGCTACTTCAAGAGGAAACAAACCATAGAGACAGAACTTAGAACTACTTTATTTTGTGAAGTTTCAAAAAGCTAGCACAAACCGTGTTTGATTTAGAGTTCCAAACACATCTATCTATATAGGAGAAAACAGAGTGAAACCTAAAATTTCAAAGTGTCACTGGAAACGAACGCTTCAAGCAAGAAGAATGAAAATTGGGCAGCTAAGTGGAATTATTGAATTGATCATTACCACAGAGAATCATGAAGATTGGGTGAAAAAAAATTTGCCGAGATTTCAGAAAACCAGTACTTTTTTGGAAGCTTGGCATACCTTTGAAATGAAAGTGTCTTTAGCAGTCTCTGCTTGGGGTAATTCAAGAGGAAACAAACCACAAAGACAGAACTCAGAACTACTTTATTTTGTCAAGTATCAAGGAGCTAGCACAAACCGTGTTTGATTTAGACTTCCAAACACATCTATCTATATAGGAGGAAATAGAGTGAAACCTAAAAATTCAAAGTGTTACTGGAAACGAACGCTTCAAGCAAGAAGAGTGAAAATTGGGCAGCTAAGTGGACTTAGTGAACTGATCATTACCACAGAGTATCATCTAGATTGGGTGAAAAAATATTTGCCGCGATTTCAGAAATCCAGTAGTTTTTTGAAAGCTTGGCACACCTTTGAAATGAAAGTGTCTTTCGGCAGTCTCTGTTGGGGTACTACAAGAGGAAACAAACCATAGACATAGAACTTAGAACTACTTTATTTTGTCAAGTTTCAAGGAGCTAGCACAAACCGTGTTTGATTTAGAGTTCCAAACACATCTATCTATATGGGAGAAAACAGAGTGAAACGTAAAAACTCATACTGTTACTGGTAACGAACGCTTCATCCTAGAAGAGTGAATATTGGGCAGTAAAGTGGACTTAGTGAACTGATCATTACCACAAGAGTCATCAGGATCGGGTGAAAAAATATTTGCAGACTATTCAGAAAACCAGTAGTTTTTTGGAAGTTGGCACATCTTTCCAATGAAAGTGTCTTATGCAGTCTCTGCTTGTGGCTACTTCAAAGGAAACAAACCATAGAGACAGAACTTAGAACTACTTTATTTTGTGAAGTTTCAAAAAGATAGCACAAACCGTGTTTGATTTAGAGTTATAAACACATCTATCTATATAGGAGAAAACAGAGTGAAACCTAAAATTTCAAAGTGTCACTGGAAACGAACGCTTCAAGCAAGAAGAATGAAAATTGGGCAGCTAAGTGGACTTATTGAATTGATCATTACCACAGAGAATCATGAAGATTGGGTGAAAAAATATTTGCCGAGATTTCAGAAATCCAGTAGTTTTTTGGAAGCTTGGCACACCTTTGAAATGAAAGTGTCTTTCGGCTGTCTCTGCTTGGCGTAATTCAAGAGGAAAAAACCACAAAGACAGAACTCAGAACTACTTTATTTTGTCAAGTTTCAAGGAGCTAGCACAAACCGTGTTTGATTTAGACTTCCAAGTGTTTTTCGCCAGTCTCTTCATGGGGTACCTCAAGAGGAAACAAACCATAGAGATAGAACTTAGAACTACTTCATTTGGTCAAGTTTCAAGGAGCTAGCACAAACCGTGTTTGATTTAGAATTCCAAATACAACTGTCTAATTAGGAGAAAAAAGAGTGAAACCTAAAAATTCAAACTGTTACTAGAAACGAACGCTTGAACCTAGAAGAGTGATAATTGGGCAGCCAAGTGGGCTTAGTGAACTGATCATTACCACCAAGTATCATCAAGATTTGGTGAAAAAATATTTGCTGAGATTTCAGCAAACTAGTAGATTTTTGGAAGCTTGGCAACCCCTTTCAAAGGAAAGTGTTTTTTGCCAGTCTCTGCATGGGGTACTTAAAGATTAAACAAACCATAGAGATAGAACTTAGAACTACTTCATTTGGTCAAATTTCAAGGAGCTAGCACAAACCGAGTTTGATTTAGAATTCCAAAAACAGCTATCTATGTAGGAGAAAACAGAGTGAAACGTAAAAATTCAAACTGTTACTGGAAACGAATGCTTTAACCTAGAAGAATAAAAATTGGGCAGCCAAGCGGGCTTAGTGAACTGATCATTACCACCAAGTATCATCAAGATTTGTGAAAAAATGTTTGCTGAGATTTCAGCAAACTAGTAGTTTTTTGGAAGCTTGGCAACCCCTTTCAAACGAAAGTGTTTTTTGCCAGTCTCTGCATGGGTTACTTCAAGAGGAAACAAACCATAGAGATAGAACATAGAACTACTTCATTTGGTCAAGTTTCAAGGAGCTAGCACAAACCGTGTTTGATTTAGAATTCCAAACACATCTATCTATATTGCAGAAAACAGAGTGAAAACTAAAAATTCAAAGTGTTACTGGAAACGAACGCTTGAACCTAGAAGAGTGAAAATTGGGCAGCCAAGTGGGCTTAGTGAACTGATCATTAGCACCAAGTATCATCAAGACTTGGTGAAAAAATGTTTGCTGAGATTTCAGCAAACTAGTAGTTTTTTGGAAGCTTGGCAACCCCTTTCAAACGAAAGTGTTTTTTGCCAGTCTCTGCGTGGGGTACATCAAGAGAAAACAAACCATAGAGATAGAACTTAGAACACCTTCATTTGGTCAAGTTTCAAGGAGCTAGCACAAACCGTGTTTGATTTACAATTCCAAACACAGCTATCTATGTAGGAGAAAACAGAGTGAAACCTAAAAATTCAAACTGTTACTGGAAACGAATGCTTCAACCTAGAAGAATAAAAATTGGGCAGCCAAGCGGGCTTAGTGAACTGATCATTACCACCAAGTATCATCAAGATTTGGTGAAAAAATGTTTGCTGAGATTTCAGCAAACTAGTAGTTTTTTGGAAGCTTGACAAACCCTTTAAAAACGAAAGTGTTTTACGACAGTCTCTGCATAGGGTACTTCAAGAGAAAACAAACCATAGAGATAGAACTTAGAACTACTTCATTTTGTCAAGTTTCAAGGAGCTAGCACAAACCGTGTTTGATTTAGAATTCCAAACACAACTATCTATGTAGGAGAAAACAGAGTGAAACCTAAAAATTTAAAGCGTTACTGTAAACGAACGCTTGAACCTAGAAGAGTGAAATTTGGGCAGCCTAGTGGGCTTAGTGAACTGATCATTACCACCAAGTATCATCAAGATTTGGTGAAAAAATGTGTGCTGAGATTTCAGCAAACTAGTAGTTTTTTGGAAGCTTGGCAACCCCTTTCAAACGAAAGTGTTTTTCGCCAGTCTCTGCATGGGGTACATAAAGAGGAAACAACCATAGAGATAGAACTTAGAACTACTTCATTTTGTCAAGTTTCAAGGAGCTAGCACAAACCGTGTTTGATTTAGAATTCCAAACACAGCTATCTATGTAGGAGAAAACAGAGTGAAACCTAAAAATTCAAACTGTTACAGGAAACGAATGCTTCAATCTAGAAGAATAAAAATTGGGCAGCCAAGTGGGATTAGTGAACTGATCATTACCACCAAGTACCATCAAGACTTGGTGAAAAAATGTTTGCTGAGATTTCAGCAAACTAGTAGTTTTTTGGAAGCTTGGCAACCCCTTTCAAAAGAAAGTGTTTTTTGCCAGTCTCTGCATGGGGTATATCAAGAGGAAGCAAACCATAGAGATAGAACTTAGAACACCTTCATTTGGTCAAGTTTCAAGGAGCTAGCACAAACCGTGTTTGATTTAGAATTCCACACACAGCTATCTATGTAGGAGAAAACAGAGTGAAACCTAAAAATTCAAACTGTTACAGGAAACGAATGCTTCAATCTAGAAGAATAAAAATTGGGCAGCCAAGTGGGATTAGTGAACTGATCATTACCACCAAATATCCTCAAGATTTGTTGAAAAAATGTTTGGTGAGATTTTAGCAAACTAGTAGTTTTTTGGAAGCTTGGCAAACCCTTTTAAACGAAAGTGTTTTTCGCCAGTCTCTGCATGGGGTACTTCAAGAGGAAACAAACCACAGAGATAGAACATAGAACTACTTCATTTGGTCAAGTTTCAAGGAGCTAGCACAAACCGTGTTTGATTTAGAATTCCAAACACAACTATCTATGTAGGAGAAAACAGAGTGAAACCTAAAAATTCAAACTGTTACTGGAAACGAACGCTTGAACCTAGAAGAGTGAAAATTGGGCAGCCAAGTGGGCTTAGTGAACTGATCATTACCACCAAGTATCATCAAGATTTGGTGAAAAAATGTTTGCTGAGATTTCAGCAAACTAGTAGTTTTTTGGAAGCTTGGCAACCCCTTTAAAACGAACGTGTTTTTCGCCAGTCTCTGCATGGGTTACTTCAAGAGGAAACAAACCATAGAGATAGAACTTAAAACTACTTCATTTGGTCAAGTTTCAAGGAGCTAGCACAAACCGTGTTTGATTTAGAATTCCAAACACAGCTATCTCTGTAGGAGAAAACAGAGTGAAACCTAAAAATTCAAACTGTTACTGGAAACGAACGCTTGAACCTAGAAGAGTGAAAATTGGGCAGCCAAGTGTGCTTAGTGAACTGATCATTACCACCAAGTATCATCAAGATTTCTTGAAAAAATGTTTGCTGAGATTTCAGCAAACTAGTAGTTTTTTGGAAGCTTGGCAACCCCTTTCAATCGAAAGTGTTTTTCGCCAGTCTCTGCATGGGGTACTTCAAGAGGAAACAAACCATAGAGATAGAACTTAGAACTACTTCATTTGGTCAAGTTTCAAGGAATTAGCACAAACCATGTTTGATTTAGAATTCCAATCACAGCTATCTATGTAAGAGAAAACAGTGTGAAACCTAAAAATTCAAACTGTTACTGGAAAAGAATGCTTTAACCTAGAAGATTAAAAATTGGGCAGCCAAGTGGGCTTAGTGATTTGATCATTACCACCAAGTATAATCAAGATTTGGTGAAAAAATGTTTGCTGAGATTTCAGCAAACTAGTAGTTTTTTGGAAGCTTGGCAACCCCTTTCAAACGAAAGAGTTTTTTGTCAGTCTCTGCATGGGGTACTTCAAGAGGAAACAAACCGTAGAGATAGAACTTATAAGTACTTCATTTGGTCAAGTTTCAAGGAGCTAGCACAAACCGTGTTTGATTTAGAATTCCACACACAGCTATCTATGTAGGAGAAAACAGAGTGAAACCTAAAAATTCAAACTGTTACAGGAAACGAATGCTTCAATCTAGAAGAATAAAAATTGGGCAGCCAAGTGGGATTAGTGAACTGATCATTACCACCAAATATCCTCAAGATTTGTTGAAAAAATGTTTGGTGAGATTTTAGCAAACTAGTAGTTTTTTGGAAGCTTGGCAACCCCTTTTAAACAAAAGTGTTTTTCGCCAGTCTCTGCATGGGGTACTTCAAGAGGAAACAAACCACAGAGATAGAACATAGAACTACTTCATTTGGTCAAGTTTCAAGGAGCTAGCACAAACCGTGTTTGATTTAGAATTCCAAACACAACTATCTATGTAGGAGAAAACAGAGTGAAACCTAAAAATTCAAACTGTTACTGGAAACGAACGCTTGAACCTAGAAGAGTGAAAATTGGGCAGCCAAGTGGGCTTAGTGAACTGATCATTACCACCAAGTATCATCAAGATTTGGTGAAAAAATGTTTGCTGAGATTTCAGCAAACTAGTAGTTTTTTGGAAGCTTGGCAACCCCTTTCAAACGAAAGTGTTTTTCGCCAGTCTCTGCATGGGGTACATCAAGAGGAAACAAACCATAGAGATAGAACTTAGAACTACTTCATTTGGTCAAGTTTCAAGGAGCTAGCACAAACCGTGTTTGATTTACAATTCCAAACGAAACTATCTATGTAGGAGAAAACAGAGTGAAACCTAAAAATTCAAAGTGTTACTGGAAACGAACGCTTGAACCTAGAAGAGTGAAAATTGGGTAGCCAAGTGGGCTTAGTGAACTGATCATTACCACCAAGTATCATCAAGATTTGTTGAAATAATGTTTGCTGAGATTTCAGCAAACTAGTAGTTTTTTGGAAGCTTGGCAACCCCTTTCAAACGAAAGTGTTTTTTGCCAGTCTCTGCATGGGGTACTTCAAGAGGAAACAAACGATAGAGATAGAACTTAGAACTACTTCATTTGGTCAAATTTCAAGGAGCTAGCACAAACCGTGTTTGATTTAGAATTCCAAACACAGCTATCTATGTAGGAGAAAACAGAGTGAAACCTAAAAATTCAAACTGTTACTGGAAACGAACGTTTGAACATAGACGAGTGAAAATTGGGCAGCCAAGTCGGCTTAGTGAACTGATCATTACCACCAAGTATCATCAAGATTTGGTGAAAAAATGTTTGCTGAGATTTCAGCAAACTAGTAGTTTTTTGGAAGCTTGGCAACCCCTTTCAAACGAAAGTGTTTTTTGCCAGTCTCTGCATGGGGTACTTCAAGAGGAAAAAAACCATAGAGATAGAACTTAGAACTACTTCATTTGGTCAAGTTTCAAGGAGCTAGCACAAACCGTGTTTGATTTAGAATTCCAAACACAGCTATCTATGTAGGAGAAAACAGAGTGAAACCTAAAAATTCAAACTGTTACTGGAAACGAACGCTTGAACCTAGAAGACTAAAAATTGGGCAGCCAATTGGGCTTAGTGAACTGATCAGTACCACCAAGTATCATCAAGATTTGGTGAAAAAATGTTTGCTGAGATTTCAGCAAACTAGTAGTTTTTTGGAAGCTTGGCAACCCCTTTAAAACGAAAGTGTTTTTCGCCAGTCTCTGCATGGGGTACTTCAAGAGGAAACAAACCATAGAGATGGAACTTAGAACTACTTCATTTGGTCAAGTTTCAAGGAGCTAGCACAAACCGTGTTTGATTTAGAATTCCAAACACAGCTATCTATGTAAAGGAAACAGAGTGAAACCTAAAAATTCAGACTGTTACTGGAAACAAATCCTTCAACCTAGAAGAATAAAAACTGCGCAGCCAAGTTCGATTAGTGAACTGATCATTACCACCAAGTATCATCAAGATTTGGTGAAAAAATGTTTGCTGAGATTTCAGCAAACTAGTAGTTTTTTGGAAGCTTGGCAACCCCTTTCAATCGAAAGTGTTTTTCGCCAGTCTCTGCATGGCGTACTTCAAGAGCAAACAAACCATAGAGATAGAACTTAGAACTACTTCATTTGGTCAAGTTTCAAGGAATTAGCACAAACCATGTTTGATTTAGAATTCCAATCACAGCTATCTATGTAAGAGAAAACAGTGTGAAACCTAAAAATTCAAACTGTTACTGGAAAAGAATGCTTTAACCTAGAAGAATAAAAATTGGGCAGCCAAGTGGGCTTAGTGATTTGATCATTACCACCAAGTATAATCAAGATTTGGTGAAAAAATGTTTGCTGAGATTTCAGCAAACTAGTAGTTTTTTGGAAGCTTGGCAACCCCTTTCAAACGAAAGAGTTTTTTGCCAGTCTCTGCATGGGGTACTTCAAGAGGAAACAAACCGTAGAGATAGAACTTATAAGTACTTCATTTGGTCAAGTTTCAAGGAGCTAGCACAAACCGTGTTTGATTTAGAATTCCACACACAGCTATCTATGTAGGAGAAAACAGAGTGAAACCTAAAAATTCAAACTGTTACTGGAAATGAACGCTTGAATCTAGAAGAGTGAAAATTGGGTAGCCAAGTGGGCTTAGTGAACTGATCATTACCACCAAGTATCATCAAGATTTGGTGAAAAAATTTTTGCTGAGATTTCAGCAAAGTAGTAGTTTTTTGGAAGCTTGGCAACCCCTTTCAAACGAAAGTGTTTTTTGCCAGTCTCTGCATGGGGTACTTCAAGAGGAAACAAACCATAGAGATAGAACTTAGAACTACATCATTTGGTCAAGTTTCAAGGAGCTAGCACAAACCGTGTTTGATTTAGAATTCCAAACACAGCTATCTATGTAGGAAAAAACAGAGTGAAACCTAAAAATTTAACCTGTTACTGGAAACGAACGCTTGAACCTAGAAGAGTGAAAATTGGGCAGCCAAGTGGGCTTAGTGAACTGATCATTACCACCAAGTATCATCAAGATTTGGTGAAAAAATGTTGTCTGAAATTTCAGCAAACTAGTAGTATTTTTGGAAGCTTGGCAACCCCTTTCAAACGAAAGTGTTTTTCGCCAGTCTCTGCATGGGGTACTTCAAGAGGAAACAAACCATAGAGATAAAACTTAGAACTACTTCATTTTGTCAAGTTTCAAGGAGCTAGCAAAAACCGTGTTTGATTTAGAGTTTCAAACACATCTATCTATATAGCATAAAACAGAGTGAAACCTAAAATTTCAAAGTGTTACTGGAATCGAACGCTTGAACCTAGAAGAGTGAAAATTGGGCAGCCAAGTGGGCTTAGTGAACTGATCATTACCACCAAGTATCATCCAGATTTGTTGAAAAAATGTTTGCTGAGATTTCAACAAACTAGTAGTTTTTTGAAAGCTTGGCAACCCCTTTCAAACGAAAGTGTTTTTCGCCAGTCTCTGCATGGGGTACTTCAAGAGGACACAAACCATAGAGATAGAACTTAGAACTACTTCATTTGGTCAAGTTTCAAGGAGCTAGCACAAACCGTGTTTGATTTAGAATTCCAAACACAGCTATCTATGTAGGAGAAAACAGAGTGAAACCTAAAAATTCAAACTGTTACTGGAAACGAATGCTTCAACCTAGAAGAATAAAAATTGGGCAGCCAAGTGGGATTAGTGAACTGATCATTACCACGAAGTATCATCAAGATTTGGTGAAAAAATGTTTGCTGAGATTTCAGCAAACTAGTAGTTTTTTGGAAGCTTGGCAACCCCTTTAAAACGAAAGTGTTTTTCGCCAGTCTCTGCATGGGGTACTTCAAGAGGAAACAAACCATAGAGATGGAACTTAGAACTACTTCATTTGGTCAAGTTTCAAGGAGCTAGCACAAACCGTGTTTGATTTAGAATTCCAAACACAGCTATCTATGTAGGAGAAAACAGAGTGAAACCTAAAAATTCAAACTGTTACTGGAAACGAACGCTTGAACATAGAAGAGTAAAAATTGGGCAGCAAAGAGGGCTTAGTGAACTGATCATTACCACCAAGTATCATCAAGATTTGGTGAAAAAATGTTTGCTGAGATTTCAGCAAACTAGTAGTTTTTTGGAAGCTTGGCAACCCCTTTAAAACGAAAGTGTTTTTCGCCAGTCTCTGCATGGGGTACTTCAAGAGGAAACAAACCATAGAGATGGAACTTAGAACTACTTCATTTTGTCAAGTTTCAAGGAGCTAGCACAAACCGTGTTTGATTTAGAATTCCAAACACAGCTATCTATGTAAAAGAAAACAGAGTGAAACCTAATAATTCAGACTGTTACTGGAAACAAATCCTTCAACCTAGAAGAATAAAAACTGCGCAGCCAAGTTCGATTAGTGAACTGATCATTACCACCAAGTATCATCAAGATTTGGTGAAAAAATGTTTGCTGAGATTTCAGCAAACTAGTAGTTTTTTGGAAGCTTGGCAACCCCTTTCAATCGAAAGTGTTTTTCGCCAGTCTCTGCATGGGGTACTTCAAGAGGAAACAAACCATAGAGATAGAACTTAGAACTACTTCATTTGGTCAAGTTTCAAGGAATTAGCACAAACCGTGTTTGATTTAGAATTCCAATCACAGCTATCTATGTAAGAGAAAACACTGTGAAACCTAAAATTTCAAACTGTTACTGGAAAAGAATGCTTTAACCTAGAAGAATAAAAATTGGGCAGCCAAGTGGGCTTAGTGATTTGATCATTACCACCAAGTATAATCAAGATTTGGTGAAAAAATGTTTGCTGAGATTTCAGCAAACTAGTAGTTTTTTGGAAGCTTGGCAACCCCTTTCAAACGAAAGAGTTTTTTGCCAGTCTCTGCATGGGGTACTTCAAGAGGAAACAAACCGTAGAGATAGAAGTTATAAGTACTTCATTTGGTCAAGTTTCAAGGAGCTAGCACAAACCGTGTTTGATTTAGAATTCCACACACAGCTATCTATGTAGGAGAAAACAGAGTGAAACCTAAAAATTCAAACTGTTACTGGAAATGAACGCTTGAACCTAGAAGAGTGAAAATTGGGTAGCCAAGTGGGCTTAGTGAACTGATCATTACCACCAAGTATCATCAAGGTTTGGTGAAAAAATGTTTGCTGAGATTTCAGCAAACTAGTAGTTTTTTGGAAGCTTGGCAACCCTTTCAAACGAAGTGTTTTTTGCCAGTCTCTGCATGGGGTACTTCAAGAGGAAACAAACCATAGAGATAGAACTTAGAACTACATCATTTGGTCAAGTTTCAAGGAGCTAGCACAAACCGTGTTTGATTTAGAATTCCAAACACAGCTATCTATGTAGGTAAAAACAGAGTGAAACCTTAAAATTTAACCTGTTACTGGAAACGAACGCTTGAACCTAGAAGAGTGAAAATTGGGCAGCCAAGTGGGCTTAGTGAACTGATCATTACCACCAAGTATCATCAAGATTTGGTGAAAAATGTTTGCTGAAATTTCAGCAAACTAGTAGTTTTTTGGAAGCTTGGCAACCCCTTTCAAACAAAAGTGTTTTTCGCCAGTCTCTGCATGGGGTACTTCAAGAGGAAACAAACCATAGATATAGAACTTAGAACTACTTCATTTTGTCAAGTTCAAGGAGCTAGCAAAAACCGTGTTTGATTTAGAGTTTCAAACACATCTATCTATATAGCAGAAAACAGAGTGAAACCTAAAATTTCAAAGTGTTACTGGAATCGAACGCTTGAACCTAGAAGAGTGAAAATTGGGCAGCCAAGTGGGCTTAGTGAACTGATCATTACCACAAGTATCATCCAGATTTGTTGAAAAAATGTTTGCTGAGATTTCAACAAACTAGTAGTTTTTTGAAAGCTTGGCAACCCCTTTCAAACGAAAGTGTTTTTCGCCAGTCTCTGCATGGGGTACTTCAAGAGGACACAAACCATAGAGATAGAACTTAGAACTACTTCATTTGGTCAAGTTTCAAGGAGCTAGCACAAACCGTGTTTGATTTAGAATTCCAAACACAGCTATCTATGTAGGAGAAAACAGAGTGAAACCTAAAAATTCAAACTGTTACTGGAAACGAATGCTTCAACCTAGAAGAATAAATATTGGGCAGCCAAGTGGGATTAGTGAACTGATCATTACCACGAAGTATCATCAAGATTTGGTAAAAAATGTTTGCTGAGATTTCAGCAAACTAGTAGTTTTTTGGAAGCTTGGAAACCCCTTTCAAACGAAAGTGTTTTTCGCCAGTCTCTGCATGGGGTACTTCAAAAGGAAACAAACCATAGAGATGGAAGTTAGAACTATTTCATTTTGTCAAGTTTCAAGGAGCTAGCACAAACCGTGTTTGATTTAGAATTCCAAACACAGCTATCTATGTAGGAGAAATCAGAGTGAAACCTAAAAATTCAGACTGTTACTGGAAACGAATGCTTCAACCTAGAAGAATAAAAACTGGGCAGCCAAGTGGGATTAGTGAACTGATCATTACCACCAAGTATCATCAAGATTTGGTGAAAAAATATTTGCTGAGATTTCAGCAAACTAGTAGTTTTTGGAAGCTTGGCAACCCCTTTCAAACGAAAGTGTTTTTCGCCAGTCTCTGCATGGGGTACTTCAAGAGGAAACAAACCATAGAGATAGAACTTAGAACTACTTCATTTGGTCAAATTTCAAGGAGCTAGCACAAACCGTGTTTGATTTCGAATTCCAAACACAGCTATCTATGTAGGAGAAAACAGAGTGAAACCTAAAAATTCAAACTGTTCCTGGAAACGAACGCGTGAACCTAGAAGAGTGAAAATTAGGCAGCAAAGTGGGCTTAGTGAACTGATCATTACCACCAAGTATCATCAAGATTTGGTGAAACAATGTTTGCTGAGATTTCAGCAAACTAATAGTTTTTTGGAAGCTTGGAACCCCTTTCAAACGAAAGTGTTTTTCGCCAGTCTCTGCATGGGGTACTTCAAGAGGAAACAAACCATAGAGTTAGAACTTAGAACTACTTCATTTGGTCAAGTTTCAAGGAGCTAGCACAAACCGTGTTTGATTTAGAATTCCAAACACAGCTATCTATGTAGGAGAAAACAGAGTGAAACCTAAAAATTCAAACTGTTACTGAAAAGAATGCTTCAACCTAGAAGAATAAAAACTGGGCAGCCAAGTTCGATTAGTGAACTGATCATTACCACCAAGTATCATCAAGATTTGGTGAAAAAATCTTTGCTGAGATTTCAGCAAACTAGTAGTTTTTTGGAAGCTTGGCAACCCCTTTCAAACGAAAGAGTTTTTTGCCAGTCTCTGCATGGGGTACTTCAAGAGGAAACAAACCATAGAGATAGAACTTATAAGTACTTCTTTTGGTCAAGTTTCAAGGAGCTAGCACAAACCGTGTTTGATTTAGAATTACAAACACAGCTATCTATGTAGGAGAAAACAGAGTGAAACCTAAAAATTCAAACTGTTACTGGAAACGAACGCTTGAACCTAGAAGAGTGAAAATTGGGTAGCCAAGTGGGCTTAGTGAACTGATCATTACCACCAAGTATCATCAAGATTTGTTGAAATAATGTTTGCTGAGATTTCAGCAAACTAGTAGTTTTTTGGAAGCTTGGCAACCCCTTTCAAACGAAAGTGTTTTTTGCCAGTCTCTGCATGGGGTACTTCAAGAGGAAACAAACCATAGAGATAGAACTTAGAACTACTTCATTTGGTCAAGTTTCAAGGAGCTAGCACAAACCGTGTTTGATTTAGAATTCCAAACACAGCTATCTATGTAGGAGAAAACAGAGTGAAACCTAAAAATTCAAACTGTTACTGGAAACGAACGTTTGAACATAGACGAGTGAAAATTGGTTAGCCAAGTCGGCTTAGTGAACTGATCATTACCACCAAGTATCATCAAGTTTTGGTGAAAAAATGTTTGCTGAGATTTCAGCAAACTAGTAGTTTTTTGGAAGCTTGGCAACCCCTTTCAAACGAAAGTGTTTTTTGCCAGTCTCTGCATGGGGTACTTCAAGAGGAAACAAACCATAGAGATAGAACTTAGAACTACTTCATTTGGTCAAGTTTCAAGGAGCTAGCACAAACCGTGTTTGATTTAGAATTCCAAACACAGCTATCTATGTAGGAGAAAACATAGTGAAACCTAAAAATTCAAACTGTTACTGGAAACGAACGCTTGAACCTAGAAGAGTAAAAATTGGGCAGCCAAGTGGGCTTAGTGAACTGATCAGTACCACCAAGTATCATCAAGATTTGGTGAAAAAATGTTTGCTGAGATTTCAGCAAACTAGTAGTTTTTTGGAAGCTTGGCAACCCCTTTAAAACGAAAGTGTTTTTCGCCAGTCTTACATGGGGTACTTCAAGAGGAAACAAACCATAGAGATGGACTTAGAACTACTTCATTTTGTCAAGTTTCAAGGAGCTAGCACAAACCGTGTTTGATTTAGAATTCCAAACACAGCTATCTATGTAAAGGAAACAGAGTGAAACCTAAAAATTCAGACTGTTACTGGAAACAAATCCTTCAACCTAGAAGAATAAAAACTGCGCAGCCAAGTTCGATTAGTGAACTGATCATTACCACCAAGTATCATCAAGATTTGGTGAAAAATGTTTGCTGAGATTTCAGCAAACTAGTAGTTTTTGGAAGCTTGGCAACCCCTTTCAATCGAAAGTGTTTTTCGCCAGTCTCTGTATGGGGTACTTCAAGAGGAAACAAACCATAGAGATAGAACTTAGAACTACTTCATTTGGTCAAGTTTCAAGGAATTAGCACAAACCATGTTTGATTTAGAATTCCAATCACAGCTATCTATGTAAGAGAAAACAGTGTGAAACCTAAAAATTCAAACTGTTACTGGAAAAGAATGCTTTAACCTAGAAGAATAAAAATTGGGCAGCCAAGTGGGCTTAGTGATTTGATCATTACCACCAAGTATAATCAAGATTTGGTGAAAAAATGTTTGCTGAGATTTCAGCAAACTAGTAGTTTTTTGGAAGCTTGGCAACCCCTTTCAAACGAAAGAGTTTTTTGCCAGTCTCTGCATGGGGTACTTCAAGAGGAAACAAACCGTAGAGATAGAACTTATAAGTACTTCATTTGGTCAAGTTTCAAGGAGCTAGCAAAAACCGTGTTTGATTTAGAGTTTCAAACACATCTATCTATATAGCATAAAACAGAGTGAAACCTAAATTTCAAAGTGTTACTGGAATCGAACGCTTGAACCTAGAAGAGTGAAAATTGGGCAGCCAAGTGGGCTTAGTGAACTGATCATTACCACCAAGTATCATCCAGATTTGTTGAAAAAATATTTGCTGAGATTTCAACAAACTAGTAGTTTTTTGAAGCTTGGCAACCCCTTTCAAACGAAAGTGTTTTTCGCCAGTCTCTGCATGGGGTACTTCAAGAGGACACAAACCATAGAGATAGAACTTAGAACTACTTCATTTGGTCAAGTTTCAAGGAGCTAGCACAAACCGTGTTTGATTTAGAATTCCAAACACAGCTATCTATGTAGGAGAAAACAGAGTGAAACCTAAAAATTCAAACTGTTACTGGAAACGAATGCTTCAACCTAGAAGAATAAAAATTGGGCAGCCAAGTGGGATTAGTGAACTGATAATTACCACGAAGTATCATCAAGATTTGGTGAAAAAATGTTTGCTGAGATTTCAGCAAACTAGTACTTTTTTGGAAGCTTGGCAACCCCTTTCAAACAAAAGTGTTTTTCGCCAGTCTCTGCATGGGGTAGTTCAAGAGGAAACAAACCATAGAGATAGAACTTACAACTACTTCATTTGGTCAAGTTTCATGGAGCTAGCACAAACCATGTTTGATTTAGAATTCCAAACAAAGCTATCTATGAAGGGGAAAACAGAGTGAAACCTAAAAATTCAAACTGTTCCTGGAAACGAATGCTTCAACCTAGAAGAATAAAATTGGGCAGCCAAGTGGGATTAGTGAACTGATCATTACCACCAAGTATCATCAAGATTTGGTGAAAAAATGTTTGCTAAGATTTCAGCAAACTAGTAGTTTTTTGGAAGCTTGGCAACCCCTTCCAAACGAAAGTGTTTTTCGCCAGTCTCTGCATGGGGTACTTCAAGAGGAAAACAAACCATAGAGATGGAACTTAGAACTACTTCATTTGGTCAAGTTTCAAGGAGCTAGCACAAACCGTGTTTGATTTAGAATTCCAAACACAGCTATCTATGTAAAAGAAAACAGAGTGAAACCTAAAAATTCAAACTGTTCCTGGAAACGAACGCTTGAACCTAGAAGAGTGAAATTGGGAAGCCAAGTGGGCTTAGTGAACTGATCATTACCACCAAGTATCATCAAGATTTGGTGAAAAAATGTTTGCTGAGATTTCAGCAAACTAGTAGTTTTTTGGAAGCTTGGCAACCCCTTTCAAACGAAAGTGTTTTTCGCCAGTCTCTGCATGGGTACTTCAAGAGGAAACAAACCATAGAGATAGAACTTAGAACTACTTCATTTGGTCAAGTTTCAAGGAGCTAGCACAAACCGTGTTTGATTTAGAATTCCAAACACAGCTATCTATGTAGGAGAAAACAGAGTGAAACCTAAAAATTCAAGCTGTTACTGGAAACGAACGTTTGAACATAGAGGAGTGAAAATTGGGCAGCCAAGTCGGCTTAGTGAACTGATCATTACCACCAAGTATCATCAAGTTTTGGTGAAAAATGTTTGCTGAGATTTAAACAAACTAGTAGTTTTTTGGAAGCTTGGCAACCCTTTTCAAACGAAAGTGTTTTTCGCAGGTCTCTGCATGGGGTACTTCAAGAGGAAACAAACCATAGAGATAGAACTTAGAACTACTTCATTTGGTCAAGTTTCAAGGATCTAGCTCAAACCGTGTTTGATTTAGAATTCCAAACACAGCTATCTATGTAGGAGAAAACAGAGTGAAACCTAAAAATTCAAACTGTTACTGGAAACGAACGCTTGAACCTAGAAGAGTGAAAATTGGGCAGCCAAGTGGGCTTAGCGAACTGATCATTACCTCCAAGTATCATCAAGATTTGGTGAAAAAATGTTTGCTGAGATTTCAGCAAACTAGTAGTTTTTTGGAAGCTTGGCAACCCTTTTAAAATCAAAGTGTTTTTCGCCAGTCTCTGCATGGGGTACTTCAAGAGGAAACAAACCATAGGGATAGAACTTAGAACTACTTCATTTGGTCAAGTTTCAAGGAGCTAGCACAAACCGTGTTTGATTTAGAATTCCAAACACAGCTATCTATGTAGGAGAAAAAAGAGTGAAACCTAAAAATTCAGACTGTTACTGGAAACGAAGCTTCAACCTAGAAGAATAAAAATTGGGCAGCCAAGTGGGATTAGTGAACTGATCATTACCACCAAGTATCATCAAGATTTGGTGAAAAAATGTTTGCTAGATTTCAGCAAACTAGTAGTTTTTGGAAGCTTGGCAACCCTTTCAAACGAAAGTGTTTTTCGCCAGTCTCTGCATGGGAACTTCAAGAGGAAACAAACCATAGAGATAGAACTTAGAACTACTTCATTTGTTCAAGTTTCAAGGAGCTAGCACAAACCGTGTTTGATTTAGAATTCCAAACAAAGCTATCTATGTAGGAGAAAACAGAGTGAAACCTAAAAATTCAACCTGTTCCTGGAAACGAATGCTTCAACCTAGAAGAATAAAAATTGGGCAGCCAAGTGGGATTAGTGAACTGATCATTACCACCAAGTATCATCAAGATTTGGTGAAAAAATATTTGCTGAGATTTCAGCAAACTAGTAGTTTTTTGGAAGCTTGGCAACCCCTTTCAAACGAAAGTGTTTTTCGCCAGTCACTGCATGGGGTACTTCAAGAGGAAACAAACCATAAAGATGGAACTTAGAACTACTTCATTTGGTCAAGTTTCAAGGAGCTAGCACAAACCGTGTTTGATTTAGAATTCCAAACACAGCTATCTATGTAAAAGAAAACAGAGTGAAACCTAAAATTCAGACTGTTACTGGAAACGAATGCTTCAACCTAGAAGAATAAAACTGGGCAGCCAAGTGGGATTAGAGAACTGATCATTACCACCAAGTATCATCAAGATTTGGTGAAAAAATGTTTGCTGAGATTTCAGCAAACTAGTAGTTTTTTAGAAGCTTGGCAACCCCTTTCAAACGAAAGTGTTTTTCGCCAGTCTCTGCATGGGGTACTTCAAGAGGAAACAAACCATAGAGATAGAACGTAGAACTACTTCATTTGGTCAAGTTTCAAGGAGCTAGCACAAACCGTGTTTGATTTACAATTCCAAACACAGCTATCTATGTAGGAGAAAACAGAGTGAAACCTAAAAATTCAAACTGTTCCTGGAAACGAATTCTTCAACCTAGAAGAATAAAAATTGGGCAGCCAAGTGGGCTTAGTGAACTGATCATTACCACGAAGTATCATCAAATTTGGTGAAAAAATGTTTGCTGAGATTTCAGCAAACTAGTACTTTTTTGGAAGCTTGGCAACCCCTTTCAAACAAAGTGTTTTTCGCCAGTCTCTGCATGGGGTAGTTCAAGAGGAAACAAACCATAGAGATAGAACTTACAACTACTTCATTTGGTCAAGTTTCATGGAGCTAGCACAAACCATGTTTGATTTAGAATTCCAAACAAAGCTATCTATGAAGGGGAAAACAGAGTGAAACCTAAAAATTCAAACTGTTCCTGGAAACGAATGCTTCAACCTAGAAGAATAAAAATTGGGCAGCCAAGTGGGATTAGTGAACTGATCATTACCACCAAGTATCATCAAGATTTGGTGAAAAAATGTTTGCTAAGATTTCAGCAAACTAGTAGTTTTTTGGAAGCTTGGCAACCCCTTCCAAACGAAAGTGTTTTTCGCCAGTCTCTGCATGGGGTACTTCAAGAGGAAACAAACCATAAAGATGGAACTTAGAATTACTTCATTTGGTCAAGTTTCAAGGAGCTAGCACAAACCGTGTTTGATTTAGAATTCCAAACACAGCTATCTATGTAAAAGACAACAGAGTGAAACCTAAAAATTCAAACTGTTCCTGGAAAACGAACGCTTGA